>NW_026043582.1:0-35000 GCF_023856365.1 Brienomyrus brachyistius
CTGAGCTGGCTTGCTCCCTTAAGTGGCTGGGTTAGGCTAAACTATATATATATATTTACCAAGACTACAATAAAACATCTCGAAATGTGTAGTCTAGCAAAACGCAGTTTAAAGAAGGTAGCCTACCTGGCGAAATTGCAAACAAATTAAGGGCGTTAGGCAGCCTTTAGATCCTACCCATCATGCACTGCAGTTTTTTGCTAATTCCTCAAATGGAAAACTGTCCATCCATCCATCCATTTTCCAAACCGCTTATCCTACTGGATCGCGGGGGGTCTGGAGCCTATCCCGGAAGCAATGGGCACGAGACAGGGAACAACTCAGGATGGCGGGCCAGCCCATCGCAGGGCACACTCACACACTATTCACTCACGCATACACTCCTATGGGCAATTTAGCAACTCCAATTAGCCTCAGCATGTTTTTGGACTGTGGGGGAAACCAGAGTACCCGGAGGAAACCCCACGATGACATGGGTAGAACATGCAAACTCCACACACATGTGACCCAGGTGGAGACTCGAACCCGGGCCCTAGAGGTGTGAGGCAACAGTGCTAACCACTGCACCACCATGCTGCCCCCTAAATGGAAAACCATTAAATACAAAAGGAAAACAAAAGTGCTGTAAGACTGTATACTTATGTGTATGTTAGTAAAGGCTGTAGCTGACACAACGGACCCCACTAATTAGAAAGGGGTAATTGTACACATGTGGCATCCAGTATGTTCTTCTATAACAGTTTTTAAAAAAAAAAAAAAAACTCACATTACACAAATTGGCACTATCAAAACGAGGATTATGGGGAAAATGGGGACTGTGATGGAGATTACATACACGTAGGCATGGTATTTAGTTTTTTTTAATCTGGTCACCTTCCAGAGTAATTGTAAACTAAAACCATCTTCACCCTATTTGATTCTTTATAAATGGACAATCAGTCGTGCAGTAAATGGGGGTATAGAGAGACACAGAGCTTGTCTAACAAGAAACCCTGGGAAGCTAACATTAATAGGGTGGGTATGGATAGCAAAACCATTGATACAGATTACAGATTTATATCTCACCTGAACCCTGGCGGGCTCCGTGCCAATAGGGGTTGGGATTAGGGTTAGTTAACTTAAGTAGTAATATTGATGTGTATATTCTCCTATTCTCCAGTCAGTGAATCGTGAAACGTAATGTTAATATGTTTCTATACCTATATGTTCTGCTTAAAAACCCATAAAGGCAAGCACAGTGTTTAGACATTCTGTTACTTAGACTAGTAAACACTAAGATCCTTCAGCTTTCAATTAACCTGACACAACAGTCTAAACAACAAATGTGTGCCATGTCATTTGTCATCTTTACATCTTGTATCCTTTATATGGTAATTGGATTTTCAAGGTGGAATTGCAGGTCGATCATTTTAAGGATCTAGATGTAAACCTCCCTGGTGTTGCTTTAATATTTTTTTTGCACAATTTGCTTCACACACTTCCTCCAGCAGAGAAGCTTACAATACTACACCCCACCAAATGACTGGATGATGCCTTTTTATTTAAGGTCTGGCTGTGAGCCTCGATTACCGATACACTATCTTCAGGCTCCTGCCGGGATCAGTCAGTATGGTGGACCTTTGGAGGAATGGGTACAAAACCATCAGGAAAGTTTGCAGGTGCTTCAAGAGTATGTGAAGGCTTAGTTGGAGGAACAAGCCACACCACGAAATCGGAAACACAATGAGTTGGTTAATGATTAGGGGTTTGATGAAGGTCAGCTGGTGTGTTTGCGGAACCATGTTCGAGGTAAAATACAGGATCATTGGGATGCCTGTTTGTATATGGTAGTTCGGTGTCCCCAAGATCAGGGTGCAGTTTACTCTGCAACTCCAATGGAGGGGGACGGGGTTGTCCGTCAAGTTCACCGAACAGAGTTGCGTCCAGTACCACAGGGGGTTGTTATGTCAGGGGAAGATGTTCTGGTAATGTCTCCTGAGTCTGGGTTGCCCACAGGGGCAACAGAAATGGAATCGGATGAGGACTCTGTGATTTTACGGGGACAGGGCTGGTGGGAGGGGTCGCAATAGAGCATCCACAAGTAGGCCTCGTATAATGGAGGAGGTTATGTCCCCCCCGAGGTGTAGAGACCAGTTAAACGTTCGGTGAGGTCCACCACTGGTCATCATACCAACCCTTATAAGTTACCACGGTCAGTGAATGATCGTTCGGTTGGGGAGGAAGACCAGTGGTTTGGGGATAGAATTCTTAGCTGTGATCGTTGGGTCATCAATTTCATTTTGGGGGATGGATTGTAGCCAGGCAATTATAGGCAGGTATAGGAACTGCAGTTCGGACTGGAGGCATAGCCGGGGCGAGATGGCTGTGCATGTTCCGATGGTAGGGCATATTGGCAAAGGAGCAGGCACGGGAAAGACAGGCAGGGTCCTGATAGATTTGGTGGAGCATCGGCGGGCATATTGAATTTGCAGTGTAGCAGCCTTTCTGTTTGCTTGTTTCAGGGGTGAACAATCTTATCCGCAAAGGGCCGGTGTGTATGCAGGTTTTCGCTGCAACTCCCTAATTAGATTTCTAATTAGAGGACTGATTAGCTGAAGAGTCCTCATACCTGGTTTTGAAGAGCTGACCTAAAGGTTACCCCAAAAACCTGTTTTTTTTTTGTTTGAATGGGGCAGTGAGTCATGGGGTAAACTACTGTTCTTTAGGGGTTTTCAAGGTGGAATTACGGGTCGATAATTTTAAGGATCAGGTTGTAAACCTCCCTGGTGTTGCTTTAATATGTTTTATCTGAGGTTGTATCGTGTATTATCAAGCCAGCCGGCTTAGTGGCCTCGGGAGCGGGGTTTAGTGGGAGCAGCTGGCTAGTTTTATTTTCTTTTTTGTTTGTGTCTTTTTCTTTGTTGTATGTATATTTTGGGTTCATTATTAGGCAGGCTGGGCCTTTTGGCACCTGTAGTCTGGGTGCTGGATTGCCCATAGGGGTCTTTTTTATTGCTGTGATTTGCTGTGTCATTCACTAGTGTGATTTGTGCTGGATGTGTTTTTAAGGTTGTGCTGTGGCGTGTACCTGAGCAAACTTTGGGCAACCTGTTCTCTTGTTGGCTTTATTGACAAAGGGTGGATTAGTCTAATTACGGCCTGCTACAAATAGCTGCATATAACGTATAAAAAAAATCACCTTATGGGTGCTCCGTAGGGTAGCAAGATCTTGAGTTTTTTTTACAGTACTCGGGTACGTTTTAAAATTTTCGACCAATCAGCAAACATTATTCTGACAGCATAGCTGGGAAACCAATGAAAAGTGAGTGCAACGTTCTAGAACTTGACTTCGGGTTGACGCTCCCTATAAAAGAGCTGGGTACTGCTTCAAGGCGTTCAGTTGGCGCTACCTCCTGATAGAGTAGCACTGTACGGCTCTTGTTCCGTAAAACAACATCAAAAGGATGAAAAAAAAAACAATATTTAAAGAAGACGAAAAAAATCAATTTTTAAAGAAGACGAAAAAAACATCGTCTAAAAAAATAAGCCAAAAAAATAATATCCGAAGAAGGAAAAACATGCAAAGTAAAAAAAAACAAACAAAAATAAAAAACAATATCCAAAGAAGAAGGAAAAAAACATCCAAAGGGAGAAAAGAAGAACTGAAGGGCCAACGAGGTAGGAGGAAATACAAATTTCGTTTCAGCACCGTTGGAGTGCCAAGCCGTGAAAAGCATTTGGCCAGAAGACAAGGTAAGTGTTGTATCTGTTATTTTAAAACAGCGCTTTTCAAAATGCTGCTTTATAATCGTTTGAGATCGTTAGCCAGTGTGACAGCTGAAGGCTTTTTGAGTTTACCAACATAAAGTTTTATTTCTGTATTAGGACATTGTCAGGAACAATGATGTGTTCATCGCTATGATGTGGTCAAAAAGCGATGCATTGAATCTTAGAAACATTTGTGATTTTTCAAACGATGCTTTTCCTTTTATTTAATCAGTAAAATTTCCATCGGTTTTATATAGTGCCCCTTGAAATATGTCTTTAGCTCATTTTCCGGGCATTTTACTAGAATGCATCCTGAGAAATACACAAGCTCTGCTGCATTTCCGTGCCTCGATGTTTAGTGCCGAGTATAATTGTTGCAGTTGCCTTTTATATATTCCATGAGACCTGTTGGTACCAAGAGAAGTGTGAGACTGTCAGGGTGAATTTATCATACAATCGCACGCATAAATACCTGAGGGTTGCCAGTCCTTTTGCGTTGTTACAGGAGGACTAGAGCTGACGAGTGTGTTTCTACACACTATCAAGGGCATTGTAGTACAGTTTTCTCAGGTGGGAGAATGCTGCCGATCTCCTATTTGACAATACAGCCCTTGATATATTAGAATATTACAGAACTAGAAGCCTTTTGCAAGGAAGAATGTGAGAAAATCCCAAGTACAAGAACTGAAAGCCTTTCAGCTGGCTATAAGAAGCGCTTGTAAGCTGTGATATCTGGCAGAGGAGGTGTTACTAAGTACTGATTACGTAGGGTGCCCAAACTTTTGCAGAGTGCCATAATAATGTTTTTATTTTGTAATTTTGTTCAATTTATGGCATAAAAAGTAACTATTCATCAATGTTTGCTGAAAATATTGTGTATTTTTCCCCCAGTTCCTAAAGAGACTGTATTAACTGATATTGTTGCTTTTGTAATTGAAAAGATGTTATTTGTCAAGGGGTGCCAAACCTTTGCATAAGACTGTACACAGTGTGTGTATGTGTTTATGTGAGTGTGTGTCTGTGTGTGTGTGTGTATATATATATATATGTGTGTGTGTGTATATATTTCTGTATATGCATGTGTATATATATATTTATATATAGTTCACACACATTCAAACTTATTTGAATACACATTCAAAATTATTTTTATTATTATTATTTTCGTTTTTTTTTTTTTTTGTGTTTTAAAATTTTTTATTTTTGCAATGGAAATAAAAATAAAGCAGTCCTCCGTAGAGGAGGGGTGGTGGAGGGATATATATATATATATATACATATATATAAAATAATTGTCACACAACTGGGGTGACATGCCTTTCCTGCTCACCCAATTTTAGTGCACTTTAGTTATGCATAATGACCTTCTAGTCTCGATACACCCATATATATATATGTATATATATATATAGTTTTTTTTGTTTTTTTTTTTGCAATAGACAATAAAAATAACGCAGTTCTCCGTAAAGGAGGGATGGTGGATGGAATATATATATACATATATATAAAATAATTGTCACACAACCTGGGTGACATGCCTTGCCTGCTCACCCAGTTTTAGTGCACCTTAGTTATTCATAATGACCATCTAGTCTCGATACACCCATAAATATATATGTATATATATATAGTTTTTTTTGTTTTTTTTTTTTGCAATAGACAATAAAAATAACGCAGTTCTCCATAAAGGAGGGATGGTGGATGGAATATATATATACATATATATAAAATAATTGTCACACAACTTGGGTGACATGCCTTGCCTGCTCACCCAATTTTAGTGCAACTTAGTTATCCATAATGACCAACTAGTCTCGATACACCCATATATATATATATATGTACATATATATAGTAGTTTTTTTTATTAGCAATAGAAAAGAAAAATAACGCAGTTCTCCGTAAAGGAGGGATGGTGGATGGAATATATATATATATATATACATTTATATAAATATAATTGTCACACAACCTGGGTGACATGCCTTGCCTGCTCACCCAATTTTAGTGCACCTTAGTTATCCATACTGACCATCTAGTCTCGACACACCACATATATATATATATATACTATATATATATATATATATATATGTATATATATAGATATTTTTTCTTTTTCTTGTGTTTTTTTTTCGCATGGATATTAAAAATAAAGCAGTCCTCCGTAAAGGAGGGGTGGTGGAGGGAATATATATATACATATATATATAACAATAATTGTCACACAACTGGGTGACATGCCTTGCCTGCTCACCCCAATTTTAGTGCAACTTAGTTATCCATAATGACCAACTAGTCTCGATACACCCATATATATATATATATATGTACATATATATAGTTTTTTTATTAGCAATAGAAAAGAAAAATAACGCAGTTCTCCGTAAAGGAGGGATGGTGGATGGAATATATATATATATATATATATATATATATATATATATATATATATACATTTATATAAAATAATTGTCACACAAACCTGGGTGACATGCCTTGCCTGCTCACCCCAATTTTAGTGCACTTTAGTTATCCATACTGACCATCTAGTCTCGACACACCCCATATATATATATATACTATATATATATATATATGTATATATATAGATATTTTTTTCTTTTTCTTGTGTTTTTTTTTCGCAATGGATATTAAAAAATAAAGCAGTCCTCCGTAAAGGAGGGATGGTGGATGGAATATATATATAAAATAATTGTCACACAACCGGGGTGACATGCCTTGCCTGCTCACCCAATTTTTAGTGCACCTTAGTTATTCCATAATGACCATCTAGTCTCGATACACACCCATAAATATATATGTATATATATATAGTTTTTTTATTAGCAATAAAAAAGAAAAATAACGCAGTTCTCCGTAAAGGAGGGATGGTGGATGGAATATATATATATATATATATATATATATATATATATATACATTTATATAAAATAATTGTCACACAACCTGGGTGACATGCCTTGCCTGCTCACCCAATTTTAGTGCACTTTAGTTATCCAGAATGACCATCTAGTCTCGATACACCCATGAATATATATGTATATATATATATATATATATATAGTATATATATATATATATATATATATATAGTTTTTCTGTTTTTTTTTTGCAATAGACAATAAAAATAACGCAGTTCTCCATAAAGGAGGGATGGTGGATGGAATGAATATATATATATAAAATAATTGTCACACAACCTGGGTGACATGCCTTGCCTGCTCACCCAATTTTAGTGCACCTTAGTTATCCATACTGACCATCTAGTCTCGATACACCCATATATATATATATATATATATATATATATATATATATATATATATATATATATACATGTACATATATATAGTTTTTTTATTAGCAATAGAAAAGAAAAATAACGCAGTTCTCCGTAAAGGAGGGATGGTGGATGGAATATATATATATATATATACATTTATATAAAATAATTGTCACACAACCTGGGTGACATGCCTTGCCTGCTCACCCAGTTTTAGTGCACCTTAGTTATCCATAATGACCATCTAGTCTCGATACACCCATAAATATATATGTATATATATATATATATATATATATATATAGTTTTTTTATTTTTTTCGTAATGGACAATAAAAATAACGCAGTTCTCTGTAAAGGAGGGATGGTGGATGGAATATATATATACATATATACATTTATATAAAATAATTGTCACACAACCTGGGTGACATGCCTTGCCTGCTCACCCAGTTTTAGTGCACCTTAGTTATCCATACTGACCATCTAGTCTCGATACACCCATAAATATATATACTGAACAAAAATATAAACGCAACACTCTTGTTTCTGCTCCCATTTTTCATGAGATGGACTTAAAGACCTACAATTCATTCCAGATACACAATATTACCATTTCTCTCAAACATTTCTCACAAATCAGTCTAAATGTGTGATAGTGAGCACTTCTGCTTTGCTGAGATAATCCATCCCACCTCACAGGTGTGCCACATCAAGATGCTGATCTGACATCATGGGTAGTGCACAGGTGTACCTTATACTGCCCACAATAAATGGCCACCCTGGAATGTGCAGTTTTTTGCTTTATTGGGGGTCTGGGGACTCAGAACCGGTCAGTATCTGGTGTGACCACCATTTGCCTCATACAATGCAACACATCTTCTTCGCATAGAGTTTATCAGATTGTCAATTGTGGCCTGTGGAATGTTGGTCCACTCCTCTTCAATGGCTGTGCGAAGTTGTTGGATATTAGTGGGAACTGGTACACGCTGTCGTATACGCCGGTCAAGCACATCCCAAACATGCTCAACGGGTGACATGTCCGGTGAGTATGCTGGCCATGCAAGAACTGGGACATTTTCAGCTTCCAAGAACTGTGTACAGATCCTTGCAACATGGGGCCGTGCATCATCTGTCTGAGTGGCTGGTCTCAGACGATCTTGGAGGTGAACCTGCTGGATGTGGAGGTCCTGGGCTGGTGTGGTTACACGTGGTCTGCGGTTGTGAGGCCGGTTGGATGTACTGCCATATTCTCTGAAACGCCTTTGGAGACGGCTTATGGTTGAGAAATGAACATTCAATGCACGAGCAACAGATCTGGTTGACATTCCTGCTGTCAGCATGCCAATTGCACGCTCCCTCAATGCTTGTGGCATCTGTGGCATTTTGCTGTGAGACAAAACTGCACATTCCAGGGTGGCCTTTTATTGTGGGCAGTATAAGGTACACCTGTGCACTACCCATGATGTCAGATCAGCATCTTGATGTGGCACACCTGTGAGGTGGGATGGATTATCTCAGCAAAGCAGAAGTGCTCACTATCACACATTTAGACTGATTTGTGAGAAATGTTTGAGAGAAATGGTAATATTGTGTATCTGGAATGAATTGTAGATCTTTAAGTCCATCTCATGAAAAATGGGAGCAAAAACAAAAGTGTTGCGTTTATATTTTTGTTCAGTGTATGTATATGTATACATATAGTTTTTTTTGTGTTTGTGAAAACGGGTCTTTAATCGGGGAAACGGAGCGGGTAGAGCAGGACGGAACGCAGGCATTGACAAACTACAATGACGGACAGGGCAAACAGGTAAGACCAGGACTTAAAATAGGTCATGACTAATCAAAGTAATCGGGCAAAGCAGGAGACGATCAGGGAAGCACACGTGGGTAATCAGGGGGCGTGGCACACACGAGGAGCGGACAAGCCGGGCATATATGTATATCTATATAAAACCTCATTAATGAGGGACAGGGAACAGAACGGACAGACAGAACTGGCACAGGGGAAGGAGCCAGGACAAGACTTGACATAAGACAGGAAAGGCAGAGAAACAGATCAGAAAGGGGGACACGGAGGGAACAGGCAGGACAAAAGGACCGGGAGTGAACGAAGGGAACATCGGGGAAAGAGGAGCAGAAGCCAGAGGGACGAGGGACAAAGAGAGGAGGGACAGAGACAGGAGGAACAAAGCGAGGGGGAGCAGAGGCAGGAGGGACAAAGACGGGAGGCCAGGGAGAGAAGGAGGGGGAACCAAGAGGAGCCCGAGGGAGACCCAGCGGGCGACGGGAGGCAGCCGGAAGGGCTGCAGGCGGCCGGGAGGCCGGAGCCGGAGGGGCCGAGGAGACGGGGTGAGGGACAGACGCAGGGACGAAGGAGGGAGTCGGAGGGGAGACCAGGGAAGGGGACGAAGGAGCTGGAAGGGACCCTGGCGAGGGCAAGGAGAGAGGGGGAGCCGCAGCAGACGGCGACGTCCTCCGACACGCCAGAGCGGGAGGACCAGCAGGCGAATGAGGAGCCGCCGTCGGGGGGCCCGCAGGCAACCGATAAGACGCCGGAGGAGGGACCGAGGCAGGGCGACGATGGCCGCGGAGGGGGACCCGCAGACGACAGCCGACCCGGAGGGCCAGGACCCGCAGGTGCCGACCAAGCCCTAGCGCCGGCGAGGGAGGGCGAGCCAGGGGGCTGGGCGGGTGGGACCCCAGCCGTGCGTCTGTGTCCTCTCCCCTTATGGGACACAGACATAAGGACCTGCGGCCGGGGTCGGGCTCGTCGGGGTGAGGGTACCAGAGTCACAGGGGGAGAAGGGACTGGAGTGGGGCCAGGGACTGGAGCTGCAGGCTGCAGAGGGGGCGCCTGCCCGGGAGCTGCAGGCAGGGAAAGCGCCTCGGACGTGGGCGCGGTAGCTGCAGGCAGCGGAGACGGCTGCTCGGGCTCTGGGGCCGCAGGGGGCACTTATTTTATTATATAAAATAAGTGTCACACAACCGGGGTGACATGCCTTGCCTGCTTGTGGGATGAGGAAGACTCAGGGACTGGAAATGGGATTAAAACTGAAGATGTGCTCATTCCTTTGTGTATTTACAAATTTTCCTTCCGTCAGACATGAGGAGTTTGCTGCTATATTTGGCACTAATAGAGATTCTGATGCTGCTATTTTTATTGTCTATTAGTTTGTTATTATTTACAAGTTCTGTTGTGTTTTTGCATTTTTCTCTTCTGGTTAATTAACTGCTGTCTGTTTGCTGTGAAGTATGAGTGTGGTGAGTAAGACTCAGGGACTGGAAGTGGGATTACAACTAAAGATAACATGCTTATTCCTTTTTGTATTGTTTACAAATTTCCTTCCGTCAAACATGAGGAGTTTGCTGCTATATTGTGCACTAACAGAGATTCTGATGCTGCTATTTTTATTGTTTATAAATGTGTTATTGTTTCCAAGTTGAGTATTCAATAAATGCTAAATTGAGAAATTTTGTGTATCGTTTGTTATTATTAGTGTGATATTTTACCATGCAAATAGAGGGGAAAACGTCCAATTATCGGCCAAAAAAAATCAGCAGCATATATCGGCCATCGCCTGACCCTTGACTTGAAAAACCCATATCGGTCGACCTCTAGTAACAGTACATTCTGTCCAATTCATCCATCGAGTTAAGTCACACACCCACTTGAGGGGGCACTCCGGCAGACGTGAGGATGGGGATGTTCTTTCCGCTATAACATCCACTGCAGAAGTACATCTCGCTCCTGTTCACAGGGCTTACTTCAATGATGAAGCAGGGCTGGTTGTCTGGACAAGAAGTTGTCCTGCTGCTGGGTCTCGGTGCCGTTTTTCCACCTAAGCTTGAAGGTGGAAATGTGTTCCAACTTGGTCCCTGGGACTGCAGCATAGCCAAACATCGCGAGCAGCGTCGGCCACACCCACCACCAGAACCATCACACCGTCCTATACACATAAAGAAGAACTAAAACATAGAGTGTTGTGACAATCTATGCGTTAATGTTTGGCAGCATAGGTGATTCATTAAAATTATACCGAAGAATGGAAAATGTGATATTTAGAATATTTTTTGCCATTTAGTAGCTAATTTAAGCACTTACCCAATGCCTCAATTTGTTTTAGGTCAGTAATGTCTGAGCCAAAAGAATGAATGTATGAATTTAATACAATTCACCCACTCCCACCCACACACAAATCTGAAATTCAATTTAAGACACTTCTTAAACATTAGTGCATTAACAAAAAAGGAAAATCTTAAGAGATTCAGTAGGATTTTCTATGTTAGACTTAAGCTAATAGTTCAATAGTTTTTACATATTTCAATATACCAATTTGACTTTAATGTTGAAACAGATGCTAAAACATGGAATAATTTCATAACTAGAGAAACATGTTATTCACAAACACTAGCAAAGGTAGCTTATAGTTAAGCTTACTTAAGTCAGCAAGTCAGGCTACAGTGTGTAAGAATAGTCGTAAACGATAATTTGTCTCAGTCTTACATGACAGAATAAGTAAACAGAAAATATAAAATGGCTGAAACAGCGTCATTAACGCCAGCTACAGTAGAGGCGCAGAAAAGGTGTCATGACTGAAGTATTCCCAAACTCTGGAAGACCGTATGCGAGCCTTTTTTGCCGCGTGTTTCTCCAGAGGCTCCGGAGCTCCGCTGGTTGACACAGCCATGTTGGTTCATGTGCAGGGGGACGAGCGGCAAATTTCTTTTTTGCAGGGTGGTAGGTGATGTCTCATTAATATTTATTAATTTACTTACAAAATGGTGCGGCACTGCATCCAAGCCTGCGGCACTCAGAGTCACAAATACAGTGGAAACCATTTGTAGTAATTACGTCTGTCTGGCTGATTTCCAACTAATTGATATTTGTATATTTATTACATGAATATAAGGTAATATAAGGTAATAGAAGAGGTATTTAATGGTTTTCCATCTGAGGAATTTGCAAAAAACTGCAGTGCATGATGGGTCGGACCTAAAGGCTGCCTTAACGTCCTCATCTGTATGACGACATACATCAAGACTAGGAAGGTGCATAATGTTCATGTCTGGTTGCGTTTGTTGGTCCAGAAAGTAATTCAATTTCGCCATGTAGGTTACGTTCTTAAAAACTGCTTGGATATAGCCCGATTATATGCTGTGGGCCTTTTAATTTCTTTGTTTACCAGGTAGGCTACCTTCTTTAAACTGCGTTTTGTTAGACTACATATTTAGGGAGGTCTTTATAAATTTATAGTAGTCTTCATAAATATGTACATAGTTTAGCCTAACCCAGCCACTTAAGGGAGAAAGCCAGCTCAACTAGGTGTCGGTCCCAAGCCCGGATTAATGGGGAGGGTTGGCGTCAAGAAATAAAGAGACTGTATCTTCACTGCATGACTGATGTCAAAATGTGTGAAATATGTGGTTGTATTAATAAATGCATTAAAGTAGGTTAATGATTCTGTGCTGTCTAAATTGTATAGAAAATTTCTACGTATAGCCAAACAAATCTCCTCCTGTTTGAAAAGGCATAGAAAAAGCAATTTAGCCACTAAAACTTTACAGTTTTTGTGAGGGACAGTCGAATTCTCTCGTTTCTCTCGTCAAGTTTTTTTGTGATCCTGCACCTACACTTTGCCGGCCCCAGGAGGATGGGCTCCCCCTTTGAGTTTGGTCCCTCCCAAGGTTTCTTCCTTCTTGGGAGTTTTTCCATGCTATCGGCGCCTATGGCTTACTCACTGGGGGCTTTGGGTGGGCATGATATAAAGCAAAGCATTTTCCCTCCCAGTTTCCTCCTCTGGTCCACATTGCAGGACCATCAGCCATCAGAAACAGCCAGACGGTCTCCTTCAGCTTCTTTAGTGTCCTTGGAAGCCAAGGCAGTTTTAGGTCTGAGAAGAGGTTTATCAGAAGGACACATATTACGTCGTTTGTCCTGAAATGTAACATGGGGAGGAAAAGTTAAGCGGTTTAGTCAGATTGGAGTCGTTTATTCAGCAGTGGCAGCGCCAGTGACTTAATGCTACAGGTGCTATAGGGGAGTGAGATTATTTAGACCGGGTGCTTTAGCTTTTCAGCTTATGTAGATGGTGTATAGAAGCACACAGCACGATAAGCTACAGCATGGATAAAATAGGATAAAATATGAAATTCTAACGTCTAGCTCACAGAGCCTCTATGTGTACTTTGAAGAAAAAATACACTACAAGTATGCTGTAAAAACCGCAAAAATGTCTTACACAATATACAGATTTTACAGATAGTTAAAGAAAAAATGAAACCAATATTTTGGGGGTGCTGTGGGGGTACTATGGTCATTGGAGGAGGAGCTAGAGCCCCCCCCCCCAAGCTTTTCCTTGGTGCTGCCACTGTTGTTCAGATTAAAAGTAACATTGTCATTAATAAACAGTACTCTGATCAAATTTTTGCATGTACAAACACAATCAAAGTTTAACCACATGTTTAGACACAATTCACACACCTGTTACATTTCCATAATGCTAAGACTCTCTACACTTACTTCATCCACTTTCTTGTTTGGTACACAGTCATTTGATGGATGTGTAAGATCATTACCAGACCGTCTGCTGCAAACTCTACAGTTAATGAATGGCTGCAAAAACACACAGACACACAAAAACAGTATTTAAAGAGTGGTGGGCAATAAATACAGTGAGAGAAGGTGTAGTAAAGATATATCTAATGATTTAAGGCAGAGCTGCTGGAGTGCAGGGTTTAATGACACAGAACAATTTTAGAGGAAAGAGCTTCCAAAGCAGGGTCACCATAAGGCTATATTATACAAAGCAAGTTCATCTAAAAGTATGAACAACAAATCCCGTTTAACTGAACACTGCTCTGTATTAAAATACTGTCCTCCGATCAAGCTAAGTGGTCCTGTAGTTCACTATTTAAAGAGGTAAATTTAAAGGGTAATTCACACTGCACATCTACCCTGCTCTGACCAGGTTTAATTACTGGCTTTCTAATTAAAACAAGAGTTAAGTCCTGCCCTTTCACCACAAAACACCACACTGCCATTTAAGGCTGATTTCAACAATGAGTTTTAGTTAACCTGGCTCGATTGAGTTAACTCTGGGTATGTAAAACCCGCTTTGTAGTACAGCCCACAGGTCTTTAAATAAGGCCAGCTAGGGTTCATAGCTCGAAGCATAATCTACAGGTCACCCCTCAGATGATTAGCATTTGCTTCTGCCTGGTAATCCAGCCTTTAAGCCTGTAAACCTACTAAAATTTGAGAATAAGGTGAAGGAACTGGCTCTTTGAGGCCACCTATGTATTTGTTACTTTATTGTTGGCTAACTTTCCCCCGCAGGGCATCAAAAAAGTTAACATGAACCTAAATTAATTTGCTAACTGATATGTCCAATGCTCACAGTCACAGTGACTCTTTACTTACCCTCTTGTCCATGAAAATACAGTCAGCCCGATGGTCTGTTGCAGTTGACTTTGGACATTTTGTTGCTCTCAAGAGAATCTCAATGTCAATGTATTCACTGCTGATCTAAATCACATAAACACGTTATATACAAAATTGCCTACAACTGTTTTAAAGGCAATATAACAAACAATAATCACCCAAAAAATGGCAAACTGTCACAGACTTGACTGCAGCAGATTCAGAGAGAAACTGTGAGAAGGTAAAATTGACCAGGGCTGAGATATACAACCATCACTTTCATTGTGAAGAGACATTAAGCATCATATGCATTGAAATTAAAACATCAAAATCAATGTGATACTCATTAGTTCAGCTTGCAGATGATGAAAGTTTCACACTTTTGTAAACACTTTCTCAGCAGTTACCTTCGGACGGCCCTGGATGTTATAGAAATTCATGTGCTGACGGGTTCCTTGATGAGCATTTTCGACTGCGAGTTTAATGGCCGTCTTGTGAGTGCAGGGAGACTGTGGTAATCTTGCTGGGCCTCTGTGGAGATAAGCAGAGCTCCATAAGCCAAAACCAGAAGCAGCAGGCGGGTCATCTTCCTCTCAGCTTTGAAGGGAGAAGCAGGACTGAGGACACTGATCTGTGGTCCCCTTATCCAGCACGTCCAGGGGCGTGTCCTTCACTCGAAACAAACAGACCTTTGAACAACATTGGAAAACTCTTCAGGATGAATTGAGGCAGGTGGTCAAGTGGGTTTATTGTTATTTCAGCAATATACACAGTACACAGTGAAAGGAAACATTGTTCCTCCTGGACCACGGTGCAACACAAAGAAGAAAAACAGAAACAACACAAGATGACACAAGTGCGGGCAAGATAGAACTATACAGAGTGAAAGGAGCACAAACAGAGGGAGAAAGTGCAAGATAAACACAAGAGCAACAATACAATACTACAGGACAAGACAGCAATACTACAGGACAAGACAGCGCAGTCAAGAACACAGAGTGCAGCCAGAGCTAACCTGAATAGGGGCATCAAGGTTGCCAGGCAGGCAGAGAAACAGAAAATAGAGGTCTACTTCACATACAACAACCCACAGTGGGTGTGGCAGGGAATACAACACATTACAAACTTCAAAGGCAACAACACCGTCACTGTTAACAGCAACGCCCTTTTAGCAAAGGAGCTAAACAGCTTCTTTGCTCGTCTGGAGGAACACAGAGCAGACATAGCCACACTGCCCCTCCCCCAATCTCCAGCACTCACAGACTCCCTCTGCAGGAACACCACGCGAGAAGGCACATTGCATCTCTAGGTGTGTGGAGTTTAAGACAAGGCAAGTGATGCTACGATAATATAATTCCTTGGTAAGACCCCACCTAGAATATGTGTGCGGGTTTGGTTACCATACCTTAAGAAGGACATTGCTGCCTTGGAAAAGGTGCAACGTAGGGCAACGAGAATGATTCCTGGTCTTAGAGGAATGTCTAATGAGAGAGGTTAGCTGAGCTGAATCTGTTTAGCCTCGAGCAAAGGAGACTAAGGGGGGACATAATCCAGGTGTTTAAGATTCTAACAGGTCTGGATGCTGTTCAGCCAAATGGCTATTTCAATGTTAGTTTAAATACCAGAACTCGTGGCCATAAGTGGAAATTAGCTGGAGAACATTTTAAAACGAATTTGATGAAGCATTTCTGTACACAGCGTGTAGTTAGAGTATGGAATAGTCTTCCTGTTATTGTAACACAAGCTAAAACCCTGGGTTCTTTTAAATCAGAGCTAGATAGATTTTTGAGCTATTAGCTAAGTTCTCCTCAAAGGAGCTTGATGGGCCGAATGGCCTCCTCTCATTTGTAAATCTCTTTGGTTCTTATGAGTCAGCTTACAGAGATGAGGGTCCAGAAACTGATAGGTTGGAGTTCAGCAAACAATTTGGCACTAAACAGCACAAAGACAAAGGAATCACTGACTTCAGGAAGGATGGAGGCGACACTGGCCTGCCTAGATGGATGGATGGATGTTTTTATTGACATTGTAAGTACAATGAGATTTAGTTTGGAACGCGCCAGCAGCTACACAGTATATTTACAATTATATAGATTGTGAGGCATAAAATAAGGTGTGAGTAATATAACATAACGACATAATATAAGTAATCATTAATTAATCATTACAGATGGTATGAGGTGTGAACCGCTAGGCTGCTATGGCATGTTTGGTATCAAACCGATGGAAAATCACTCCAGTTTCCA
Organism: Brienomyrus brachyistius; assembly: GCF_023856365.1. Taxonomy (NCBI): domain Eukaryota; kingdom Metazoa; phylum Chordata; class Actinopteri; order Osteoglossiformes; family Mormyridae; genus Brienomyrus; species Brienomyrus brachyistius. Next base: position 16,723 of record NW_026043582.1, read on the forward strand.
AATCTGGTCAGTGGTTACCACGAAAGTGAATATATCAAAAGTTACACCAGCCTAACGAAAATCATCAATACAAGGGAAATCACTCTGGTCATAAATCTCAAAAGGACTGATACAGACCCCCTTCCGAAAGCCCGCCAAATGGATGGTCAGCCATTGGTCCAGGAGTCGAATTCCTGGTCACTCCTATTCACGAACTTTACACTATAAAACCTGGCACCTCAGAACAAAGCCAGGAGAGGAGAAACAGAAGGGAGGAGAAAACAAAAGACCATCAGCACGAAGAGAGGCAGAGAACATCAGCCCAAGAGAAGAGAAGCCCACAAGAAGCCCTCCTGAAGCCTATCAGTGAAGACCCAGCTGGACAGAGAACTGCAACCAAGCCCAAGCTTCACCAGGAGAGGGAATCAGAGGGGCTCCACTCCAACAACCGCTGCAAACACCGCGCCTCCCTGAGTGCCATCACCCATCAGCTCATCAGCCTCCGCAACCAACTGCCAAGACCCCCCCCCCCCCCACTCTGCAACCAAGTAAACAAACTTCCTTTCATTTATAACAACCTAAACTCCTATTCACCTGCTATATTACTTTAGGACAGTATTTCCACAAATTGCTTGCTTTGCAGAACAGTATTTTCCCTTTTAAGGTTACTCATTTTAAATCTGGTCATTGCATTTTCATGATTACATTGTTTGTGTCCACTCCGTTATTTCGTGTTTATTGTTTGTTAGGTGTAATGTCTGTCTTATGTTAGTTATAGGAATAAATGCATGTCTTTTACACAACTTCAGCCTCCGTTCATTGAGTGCTCACAAGAATCCCTGCCTGTGCGATCTACGCTCTGAAACCTCAAATTCGCCTGAAATATCGCGAGACTCTCTCTCATTGGCCGTGAGGGGAGCTTCGCTACCGATCGTTTACATTACCTGGTGACGCAGCTCGTTGGACAAGCCTTCTATTCTAACCCAGGTTATTACGTGATACTGGTTATTTAATGAGTTCCATTTAAGTCACACATTAACAGACTCACGGTGTTTCGCAATTGAGTTTGAGCCGACCATTCAGCATAAAAATTGGTTAATAATCACAAGGCACAAGGTTTAAACTTATTCTGAGCACACAATTTAAACTTTTTATGACCGAACGTGCAGTGAAGAAGCGCTACTGTCAACTGGTTGCAAAAGTCGCACTCATGGCAATCTGAAGGCATTTAAGCGGGATCATATGGGCTTATTATAGTTATTTTTATTTCTATTATTAGTAGTTATATTATTTTGTTTTATTTTCGGTGATTTCATTGTAGTTCTTTCGTATTAAACTGCAGTAAACTTTAACCCTATGTCTGACGAGATTCTCAGATGTAGCGCTTTGTTTCCAGGTTCAATTCGGACGAGTGTCTCCGTTTCTATATATCCTGGGAGAGATCTCTCTATTAGCGAACGGGAATACTTGTTATGAGGTTCTACCTAAATTATGTTGCGCTTGGACATAAGACGATAGCTTAGTTACCTATCAGGATCATACTCGTATGTGTGTGCCTGCTTAGACAAAGCAAGTTTAACACAACTTTGCGCTGTGAGCCAAGTGTGTGTCATTTAGAAATTGGGAGTCTCCTGTGCTTGAGACCCGCCGTGGTTAAGCACCATTTGCGACGAGATATAGTGCACTCACAATTTAAATCTGTCGCCGTAACGCGTGCGCCGTCTCGCTTCAGTAATTGTTTTAAGGGGTGATGACGAAGATGACGAATTTACTTTCCTGAAGAGGAGCAGGATGGGTCACGCGTTCTGTAAGATTTGTCTCCCACGGGGAAGGAACGATGTCAGTCGGCATGAAAAATCCAAGTCATTAGTGAATGACAGAGCCGCATGAGTGAACATGAAAAATTATAGAAAATAAATGACAAATGGTTATTTTATATTTTATATATTTTATATTTTATTTATATTATATTTTATATAATTATATTATTTTATATTTCCTGTCTTAAAATGTAAGGGGATACACATGTCATTTCCGTTGTTTCCTGTTTCCTGCGAGAGTGATACTGACTGCTAGCGCGCGAACTTTGAAACCATAGATATCACCTAAATAATAATTCGAGTTAAGTCATTGGGAAAAAGCTTCGCAAGATTAATAATCCTCCAAAATAAATAAATAAAATTTCCAGACCCCGACGGATTAATCACCTACGCAAGTACCGACCCACGATCTTCGTTCATTAAGAAGGTGCTTCCAGCCTTACAGCCTCAGTTTACGTAAGTACAACGCCATGTCTACTGTTCCGTGTTCTGAGTGTAATATGTTTAGCTATTCTTCTCAGTCATTAGCGGTATTTATACATGTGAGAAGTGTCAGTTAGTCGCTAGACTGACGGAGAAGATTGTAGTGTTAGAGGGACGTATCCGGACGTTACATAACATTCAGGAGAATGAGAGTTTTATTGACTCAGTATTAGCGGCTCCGGATATGTCCGCGATAGCCAGTAAGTCTCCCCCTGCTCCGGCAGCAGAGCCTTCGCAGCAAGGCGAGTGGGTGACGACCCGGCGGCATAGTCGCAAATCAAACCAAACTTACACCGGCACCATTCGCCTATCCGCGTTTCCAACAGGTTCTCCCCCACTCAGTGAAACTCCCACTGAGACGCCTGTTGAAAGTGCTCTAATAATTGGTGATTCTATTCTAAGAAACGTGAGAGTAGCGACTCCAGCGACCATTGTAAATTGTCTCCCGGGTGCCAGAGCGACCGACATCTCGGCAAATTTAAAAGTGCTGGCTAAAAGTAAACGTAAATACTCTCAGATAGTTATCCACGTCGGCACTAATGATGTCCGATTGAGGCAATCGGAGATCACAAAGGCAAATTTTAAAGAGGTGTGCAACATTGCGAAGAAGATGTGTGTGTCAGTAACGTGCTCTGTCCAGACTAAAAACTCAAGTCCAGACTAAAAACACACCTGTTTAGTTTAGCGTATAGGGACACTAGTTCTAGCCCTAGCTAACTCTTCACTCCCAGGCAGACCTGTAGTGTGAGGTGTAGAGCTGGGTGGGGATCGGTGCCATTGGCTTTGGATGAACTGGATTGTCAGTGCTGTCACTCTAGCTTTGCAATCTCTTGTGGAACTGAGTGCTGACATTTCAGGGACTCCCCATGCCGGCATTCCACTTGCCTCTCCCTCCTACTGATGCTGCCATAGCCATATCTGCCGGAGCTTGCAGATTGCACTTCATATTGTACTCACCTAGCTTTTAGCACTGCCAATAGCCTCCTCTACTATGCCTAATTGTACATTTTATTTCCCCTACTCCTCCTGGGGGTGATGCCTGGAGACCTCAATCTATCAAGATATCAGCACACCCGACCACCACCAGTGACGTCCCTGCATCCAGCTCGCCGTTCTGATCTTCCATGTATGACCCGCTGCCTTACCTCTGGTTGCCTGGCAATTGGAAGAAGACTCGGCTTCGGCATTGGCTTATCTTCCTTGCTCTCCTCTCTCTATTTGACTATCCCTGCCGGCCCCTGGAGGATGGGCTTCCCCTTTGAGTCTGGTCCCTCTCAAGGTTTCTTCCTTCTAGGGAGTTTTTCCTTGCCACTGTCGCCTATGGCTTACTCACTGGGGGCTTTGGGTGAGGATACTGTAAAGCGCTTTGAGACAATGTAATGTTGTGATAATGCGCTATATAAAAATAAATTTGTTTGTTTGTTGTTGTTGATACTGGAGCCTGGTTGCGGTGGTGGGATGGCTCACGGCGGGTGCCGGAAAATTTCCTTTATTTTCAAATCCAAACCTTGACAGGTATGCTGCTGTTCCAAATCATGGGTGCATGTTACAAGTGCGGAACATATTTTAACTTAGTACTAACTTAGCATCATATTTGATCTGATTCGACTGAATATCCCAGGTTTCCATCTCTCATGCATCTGGTGTGACGTGTTTTCAGACTCTCAGGCTGGCGCAAAGAAATCTTACGGGAATTGAACGTCTCACTCCGGCCAGCTGACCAAAGTTGGTAACCTTGGTATTGTGTGTAGGAGATTCGGTATAACTATAATTCGTTCTCCATTTACATGCCCGTAGTGTCTTTAAGTGTTATGTAGTTTTGCCTGAAACGCAAAAATAAAACAAAGCAATTAAAGCCGTAAGTGGCTCAAATTGTGCTGTAGCGATTGAAGAACTTTTGTCGGAAGTTGGATTCGAACCCACGCCTTACTTGGGAGAACAGAATACCAGAATAGAGTAGGTTAAGTCCAGCCTTGGCTTCCAAGCTGACGTTTTTCTACATATGTGCTTGTGTATCATGGACAGTAAGAGGGGGCAGGCAAGGAGAGAATTTCTCTCTTTGGGGATCAATAGAGTGTTGTTATTATAACGTCTAAAAAGTATGATGGTCTGTCGATAAATCAATAAGAAAATAAATGAAGTCGTTTTCGCCAACACGCTGGAAAAGCCAGGGGCCGGACCGACTGTAGGGGGCGTGGCCAGAGACAGCCATCTCAGGCTGTCAAGTCTCCCGTTTTGGCCGGGAAACTACCGTATTTTACTTCTCTTTCCCGCCGTCCTCCCGTATTAGTATTTTCCCGTAAATCTCCCTTATATTATATAGTTGCTGGATAGTGTAGTGGTAAGATCGCCGCCTTTCACACGGGAGACCCAGCGGGGCCGGTCGCGTATAGCCATAACACAGTGGCAGCCAATGAAATTGAAGGATTTTTTTTTGCGAAGCGAAGAGACCCTCCCCGGCGCTGCAAAATCTCCGTTAATGATTTTTTTTTCTGATACATTTCAAGTTAGATTGAAATGCTAATCATTTTGAGGCATGTTTTCAAAAAAGCATGAACAAATTTCTCCATTTCTTGTAATCACATTCATCCATTATTCTTCGTTTTCTTGATATTGATGTATTTAATAAACAGCTTAAAACTATGGTTACAATTTTATTTATTTATTTATTTATGTCGCTGTGGTAATTAAACAGACATAGACAGTTATGAATAAAATGTATTGTTTATTGAGTCTATTTACACAGAAAGAGACAAGTACTCAGGTTCTCATACTCAGGGGTATGATAAGATATACATCCATCCATCCATCCATTTTCCCAAACCGCTTATTCTACTGGGTCACGGGGGTCCGGAGCCTATCCCGGAAGCAATGGGCACGAGGCAGGGAACAACCCAGGATGGGGGGCCAGCCCATCGCAGGGCACACTCACACACCATTCACTCTCACATGCACACCTATGGGCAATTTAGCAACTCCAATTAGCCTCAGCATGTTTTGGACTGTGGGGGGAAACCGGGAGTACCCCCCACGACGACATGGGGAGAACATGCAAACTCCACACACATGTGACACAGGCGGCGACTCAAACCTGGGTCCCAGAGGTGTGAGGCAACAGTGCTAACCACTGCACCACCATGCCACCCCCAAGATATACATTACCGCTCAAAAGTTTGGGATCACATGCAAATTTCTTTGTTTTCCAAAGAAAAACACATTTTCATGCAATTCACAAAATTTTATCCACATCTACATATAGAGGCCTATTATCAGCAACTGGCAGTCCTCTGCATCAATCTCCTGGTATGTCTGACTGCTTATTCTTTAAATATTGCTAACACATTTTGGAGGTTTGGTTTGGGTCATTATCCTTTTGTAGGATAAAACTGACCCCAATCAAGTCTTGTCACAGGGTATATAATTGAACGGTAGTGTATGTCAAATATTAAATAGATGAAATGATTAATTTTCTTAAACAGCAGTGTTAATGCATGCATTTTGTAGCATGTTAACAAATGACTCATTGAATCCTGAATCAAAACAAAAAGCATAATTAAAAATAGCATTGTTATGACAATACTAACAGTGATGCTGCAGCATTTTAACAACTGTCAGATAGTTAGACATACAGTACCAGTCAGTAATTTGGACACACCACTCTGCCTACAAAGGGACTGGGTCATATTACCTGGATACTTGAGCTAAACCCAGTAGAAATGTTTTTCAAGGAGTCTGACCAGAGAGTTAAAGAAAATCGGCTGAGTGCTCAGCATATATGAGACGGCTCCTTCAGGAGAGCTGGAAAAGCATTCCAGGAGGCCACCTCATTAAACTAGTATAAAGTAGAAAGCAGGATCAGTCAGTCCCTGGAGCAGCTGGGGTTAAGGGCCTTGCTCAAGGGCCCAATGGTGGGATCACTCGGCCAGCCCTGGGATTTGAACGGCAACCTTCTGAGTTCCAACAGAATTGTCCCCCCCAACAAATTATTTTTTTTAAATAACTTTTCTGAGTAGTGCATAATTCCATGTGTATTACTTTATAGTTATGATGTCTTTATAAATATTACAAAATGTAAAGAATAGTACAAAGAAACAATTCTATAGGTAGGTGTGCCCAAAACTCCTGACTGACGCCGTAACACTTTCTTAGACTCACCACACTGGTTGAGGTGGTGATGAGACAAGAGAGATTTAGCCAGTGGATAGGGAATGATTAATAGGACAGATCTGAAAGGGTCACGATGGGGAATTTAGCCATTGGGGTAACTGCCCACACTTTGAGAGATGCTCAGGGATAATTTATGACCTTAGAGAATCAGGAACAAACAAGGAACATATTAACCATATGTTAAAATGCTGCAAGTGTATATTCAAACAATACTGAACTATAAAGAATATAAAAACAATCTTTACTTTTTTTGTTTTAAAAAAAAACTATGCTTGCCACTTCTTTAAGAAAACCTACCTAACAGCGGCAATTTTTACAATCTGATTGTAACCCACCTGTTGCCATGCATTATTTGTCAGTGAAAAATGAGCCCAGACACAAAATAGCTGTTCTTAATAAAGTGGACAGAGTGTATATGGAAAAACATTTACAATTTTTACAAATAACGCTGCTCTTGAAGTAGCAGGTAGTGTGTTACTTTTTTCTCTCCGCTGACCAACGCTGCTTTTCAGCCTCATAAAAAGGAGATTTTTGAAACTCCCTCCAGGTCATCTCTGGCTGCATAGTCTTGAACAATGGAACAAACAGAACACAGGCATCAAAACGGGCCTGAACGTGGCCAAAACAAGATGAATAATAAAGAACTTGGATGAAAAATTCTGATCATGACATCCAGAATTATCCTCCATAATTGAAGGGAAAGAACCTTTAGCATCATGGACTCCAACAACTTGCAAACCTGAAAGCAAAGTGAAAAAAAACCACAAATGAACCACAAATATATTGATTCCTTAATTTATACTGAATCCTGAAGAGTGACTGTTTGTGTGTGTGCATGCATATGAGATTCTCACTCATCGGGCCTTCGGTTTTGGAAGGGGACCAACAAAGCATCATCCTCTCCAATTCCTCATCTTCCTCTATTTCTATAAAACAAAATAGATATGATAAAAGACATAATCAATGCACAGAACCACATATATGAAACTGTCAGCCAACCTGGAGGATTAGTAGAAGTGTCTGGAAGTGCTGGTCTTGAGGGAGCAGAAGCTCCAGTGTCATCTGAAGATTGCTGTGCTTCAGCCTCAGGTACTGCTGTAGTCGGTACATTTTGCTGCCTGGTACGCATTGTTGTTTGAGGATAACAGCCTCATACCCATCATCCCTACTGTCCCAAATATCCTTCCAGGTCTTGCCAGCACGGACTCCAAACCCAACCAAATTCTCATCCTCACTTTTGACAGGTGGTAGTTGACAGGCGTAAAGAAACACAGAAGGGCATGGAATTATAAACAAGAATTCTGTGATCTGACACCTTTGCCATTTGGTAGCAAAGTAAGTGTAATAGCTTCTAACTGACTTGCTTTAACCTAAAACAAGGTTTGTTTGAACAACTTTAGTAGGTTTAATACTTAACGATTATGTGAGGAATTCTTTAATATCCAAGTTAACGGCAATGCCAGCAAACAATATGCATAAAAAAGTTGTAGTTAAATATCAATGACTTACAGGAAAGTTACCGTCACAGTACCTTGCATATAGGAACGTGCAGAATTAGTATATGTATAATACACTATATATATAAGGTTAGTTTATAAACGGTAATCCAGTTTATTCTGTCTCATCTGCCTAGACTCATTCTACTTGACCAGTGTATGCTCGTTTTACTGCAAATTACTCGTTTTCCATAAATGGACACTGTCTAGCTTAATAAATGTACTGCTTTACCGGGCCACTAATAAAAGATACTTTTGGATTCCTCACGATGAGTGGAATTCTTATAAACGGTACCCGCCTTAATTTCCAAAGTCAAACATGTTTTTATTTAAATTGTGCATTAAAAATTGAATTTAATTATTAAATATTTCAAAAGCAATGCTACTATGGAGCGAGTGAATAACTACTTCAGCATTACACAGAGAGCTTCGCGAGGGGCTCCGTAAAACGTACAGCATCCAGTTCGATTTTGGAATGTGAAATACATCGGAATATTTAAGAAAATATAAGATTGCTGTTCAGTTTACCTTGGAAAGTCGTCCTTTCCGTTCGACCGGGCGGTTTTTCTTTTAGGTGAATCACCAAATTTACTGAAATACTACTCACTCTCTGCTGCTCTTTTCCAAAATCCAGTTGTGTCGACTGTCGGTAGTGATAAGGGTAAAACGTCATTGGAGGCGTCGAAACAGCGACAAAACATCAACCAGTGGCCGAAAGAATATTACATCCGTACTGTTAAGCACTACCATTGAAAATGAATGGGAAAAGTTAAGGGAAGTTAAGCTAAACTATTCTCGCCGCCCGCAGGGGTTCGAATCCGGTTGACCGGTTGTGGCCAAAAATATATTTTATAATATTTTATATATTTTATATATTTATATTTATATTATATTTTATATAATATATATATCATCATCCCCACATTCCGAGATTGGGTACCAAGCCCCATATATAGTTAGTATAGTTGGTAACCTTGGTATTGTGTGTAGGAGATTCGGTATAACTATAATTTCGTTCTCCATGTTACATGCCCGTAGTGTCTTTAAGTGTTATGTAGTTTTGCCTGAAACGCAAAAATAAAACAAAGCAATTAAAGCCGTAAGTGGCTCAAATTGTGCTGTAGCGATTGAAGAACTTTTGTCGGAAGTTGGATTCGAACCCACGCCTTACTTGGGAGAACAGAATACCAGAATAGAGTAGGTTAAGTCCAGCCTTGGCTTCCAAGCTGACGTTTTTCTACATATGTGCTTGTGTATCATGGACAGTAAGAGGGGGCAGGCAAGGAGAGAATTTCTCTCTTTGGGGATCAATAGAGTGTTGTTATTATAACGTCTAAAAAGTATGATGGTCTGTCGATAAATCAATAAGAAAATAAATGAAGTCGTTTTCGCGAACACGCTGGAAAAGCCAGGGGCCGGACCGACTGTAGGGGGGCGTGGCCAGAGACAGCCATCTCAGGCTGTCAAGTCTCCCGTTTTGGCCGGGAAACTACCGTATTTTACTTCTCTTTCCCGCCGTCCTCCCGTATTAGTATTTTCCCGTAAATCTCCCTTATATTATATAGTTGCTGGATAGTGTAGTGGTAAGATCGCCGCCTTTCACACGGGAGACCGGGGTTCGAATCCCGGTTGTGGCCAAAAATATATTTTATATATTTATATTTATATTATATTTTATATAATTTATATTATTTTATATTTCCTGTCTTAAAATGTAAGGGATACTGGAGCCTGGTTGCGGTGGTGGGATGGCTCACGGCGGGTGCCGGAAAATTTCCTTTATTTTCAAATCCAAACCTTGACAGGTATGCTGCTGTTCCAAATCATGGGTGCATGTTACAAGTGCGGAACAAGATCGCCGCCTTTCACACGGGAGACCGGGGTTCGAATCCCGGTTGTGGCCAAAATATATTTTATATATTTTATATATTTATATTATATTTATATTATATTTTTTATATATTGTATTATATAGTTGCTGGATAGTGTAGTGGTAAGATCGCCGCCTTTCACACGGGAGACCGGGGTTCGAATCCCGGTTGTGGCCAGAAACAACTGCTATCACAACTAGAGATTGATGAGGTACAACACGATTGCTACGACAAGGGGGAGCCAGGACGACAGGTCAGGGGGGAGATATCATCATCCCCACATTCCGAGATTGGGTACCAAGCCCCATATATATTAGTAGGCTGAATACAAGAGCAGCTGACCTGAGAAATAAGAAATAAGCTAAGCTGGAAACCTGGACCCTCCGAATGCGTGAAGTACCCTCAGAAGGTCTACTAGAAGATGTACGTAGAAGACAGATCAGCTGATCTACACCACAGCAACAGTAAGATTTGAAGGAACGGGAACGAGAAAGCAGAGAACAAGAACAAGATTTGTAAATGTAAGATTTGAAGGACCCGGCATGAAAAATAGAATAGTTCTCGTCATTAGTGAACATGTACGTAGAGACAGATCAGCTGATCTACACCACAGCAACAGTAAGATTTGAAGGACCCGGCATGAAAAATAGAATAGTTCTCGTCATTAGTGAACATGTGTCTCGTCATTGTGTATCATGGACAGTAAGAGGGGGATCAATAGAGTGTTGTTATTATAACGTCTAAAAAGTATGATGGTCTGTCGATAAATCAATCAGATAAATAATGAAGTCGTTTTCGCGAACACGCTGGAAAAGCCAGGGGCCGGACCGACTGTAGGGGGCGTGGCCAGAGACAGCCATCTCAGGCTGTCAAGTCTCCCGTTTTGGCCGGGAAACTACCGTATTTTACTTCTCTTTCCCGCCGTCCTCCCGTATTAGTATTTTCCCGTAAATCTCCCTTATATTATATAGTTGCTGGATAGTGTAGTGGTAAGATCGCCGCCTTTCACACGGGAGACCGGGGTTCGAATCCGGTTGACCGGTTGTGGCCAAAAATATATTTTATATATTTTATATATTTATATTTATATTATATTTTATATAATATATATATCATCATCCCCACATTCCGAGATTGGGTACCAAGCCCCATATATAGTTAGTATAGTTGGTAACCTTGGTATTGTGTGTAGGAGATTCGGTATAACTATAATTTCGTTCTCCATTTACATGCCCGTAGTGTCTTTAAGTGTTATGTAGTTTTGCCTGAAACGCAAAAATAAAACAAAGCAATTAAAGCCGTAAGTGGCTCAAATTGTGCTGTAGCGATTGAAGAACTTTTGTCGGAAGTTGGATTCGAACCCACGCCTTACTTGGGAGAACAGAATACCAGAATAGAGTAGGTTAAGTCCAGCCTTGGCTTCCAAGCTGACGTTTTTCTACATATGTGCTTGTGTATCATGGACAGTAAGAGGGGGCAGGCAAGGAGAGAATTTCTCTCTTTGGGGATCAATAGAGTGTTGTTATTATAACGTCTAAAAAGTATGATGGTCTGTCGATAAATCAATAAGAAAATAAATGAAGTCGTTTTCGCGAACACGCTGGAAAAGCCAGGGGCCGGACCGACTGTAGGGGGCGTGGCCAGAGACAGCCATCTCAGGCTGTCAAGTCTCCCGTTTTGGCCGGGAAACTACCGTATTTTACTTCTCTTTCCCGCCGTCCTCCCGTATTAGTATTTTCCCGTAAATCTCCCTTATATTATATAGTTGCTGGATAGTGTAGTGGTAAGATCGCCGCCTTTCACACGGAGACCGGGGTTCGAATCCCGGTTGTGGCCAAAAATATATTTTATATATTTTATATATTTATATTTATATTATATTTTATATAATTTATATTATTTTATATTTCCTGTCTTAAAATGTAAGGGATACTGGAGCCTGGTTGCGGTGGTGGGATGGCTCACGGCGGGTGCCGGAAAATTTCCTTTATTTTCAAATCCAAACCTTGACAGGTATGCTGCTGTTCCAAATCATGGGTGCATGTTACAAGTGCGGAACAAGATCGCCGCCTTTCACACGGGAGACCGGGGTTCGAATCCGGTTGTGGCCAAAAATATATTTTATATATTTTATATATTTATATTTATATTTATATTATATTTTATATAATATATATATCATCATCCCCACATTCGAGATTGGGTACCAAGCCCCATATATATTAGTAGGCTGAATACAAGAGCAGCTGACCTGAGAAATAAGAAATAAGCTAAGCTGGAAACAGATCAGCTGATCTACACCACAGCAACAGTGATCCTTGAGCTGGAGCCGGACCGTCTTTGAAGACTCCGTAAATCTCCGTATAATAATATATATCTACGGGAACGAGAAAGCAGAGAACAAGAACAAGATTTGTAAATGTAAGATTTGAAGGACCCGGCATGAAAAATAGAATAGTTCTCGTCATTAGTGAACATGTGTCTCGTCATTGTGTATCATGGACAGTAAGAGGGGGATCAATAGAGTGTTGTTATTATAACGTCTAAAAAGTATGATGGTCTGTCGATAAATCAATCAGATAAATAATGAAGTCGTTTTCGCGAACACGCTGGAAAAGCCAGGGGCCGGACCGACTGTAGGGGGCGTGGCCAGAGACAGCCATCTCAGGCTGTCAAGTCTCCCGTTTTGGCCGGGAAACTACCGTATTTTACTTCTCTTTCCCGCCGTCCTCCCGTATTAGTATTTTCCGTAAATCTCCCTTATATTATATAGTTGCTGGATAGTGTAGTGGTAAGATCGCCGCCTTTCACACGGGAGACCCAGCGGGGCCGGTCGCGTATAGCCATAACACAGTGGCAGCCAATGAAATTGAAGGATTTTTTTGCGAAGCGAAGAGACCCTCCCCGGCGCTGCAAAATCTCCGTTAATGATTTTTTTTCTGATACATTTCAAGTTAGATTGAAATGCTAATCATTTTGAGGCATGTTTTCAAAAAAGCATGAACAAATTTCTCCATTTCTTGTAATCACATTCATCCATTATTCTTCGTTTTCTTGATATTGATGTATTTAATAAACAGCTTAAAACTATGGTTACAATTTTATTTATTTATTTATTTATGTCGCTGTGGTAATTAAACAGACATAGACAGTTATGAATAAAATGTATTGTTTATTGAGTCTATTTACACAGAAAGAGACAAGTACTCAGGTTCTCATACTCAGGGGTATGATAAGATATACATCCATCCATCCATCCATTTTCCAAACCGCTTATTCTACTGGGTCACGGGGGTCCGGAGCCTATCCCGGAAGCAATGGGCACGAGGCAGGGAACAACCCAGGATGGGGGGCCAGCCCATCGCAGGGCACACTCACACACCATTCACTCTCACATGCACACCTATGGGCAATTTAGCAACTCCAATTAGCCTCAGCATGTTTTTGGACTGTGGGGGGAAACCGGAGTACCCCCCACGACGACATGGGGAGAACATGCAAACTCCACACACATGTGACACAGGCGGCGACTCAAACCTGGGTCCCAGAGGTGTGAGGCAACAGTGCTAACCACTGCACCACCATGCCACCCCCAAGATATACATTACCGCTCAAAAGTTTGGGATCACATGCAAATTTCTTTGTTTTCCAAAGAAAAACACATTTTCATGCAATTCACAAAATTTTATCCACATCTACATATAGAGGCCTATTATCAGCAACTGGCAGTCCTCTGCATCAATCTCCTGGTATGTCTGACTGCTTATTCTTTAAATATTGCTAACACATTTTGGAGGTTTGGTTTGGGTCATTATCCTTTTGTAGGATAAAACTGACCCCAATCAAGTCTTGTCACAGGGTATATAATTGAACGGTAGTGTATGTCAAATATTAAATAGATGAAATGATTAATTTTCTTAAACAGCAGTGTTAATGCATGCATTTTGTAGCATGTTAACAAATGACTCATTGAATCCTGAATCAAAACAAAAAGCATAATTAAAAATAGCATTGTTATGACAATACTAACAGTGATGCTGCAGCATTTTAACAACTGTCAGATAGTTAGACATACAGTACCAGTCAGTAATTTGGACACACCACTCTGCCTACAAAGGGACTGGGTCATATTACCTGGATACTTGAGCTAAACCCAGTAGAAATGTTTTTCAAGGAGTCTGACCAGAGAGTTAAAGAAAATCGGCTGAGTGCTCAGCATATATGAGACGGCTCCTTCAGGAGAGCTGGAAAAGCATTCCAGGAGGCCACCTCATTAAACTAGTATAAAGTAGAAAGCAGGATCAGTCAGTCCCTGGAGCAGCTGGGGTTAAGGGCCTTGCTCAAGGGCCCAATGGTGGGATCACTCGGCCAGCCCTGGGATTTGAACCGGCAACCTTCTGAGTTCCAACAGAATTGTCCCCCCCAACAAATTATTTTTTTTAAATAACTTTTCTGAGTAGTGCATAATTCCATGTGTATTACTTTATAGTTATGATGTCTTTATAAATATTACAAAATGTAAAGAATAGTACAAAGAAACAATTCTATAGGTAGGTGTGCCCAAAACTCCTGACTGACGCCGTAACACTTTCTTAGACTCACCACACTGGTTGAGGTGGTGATGAGACAAGAGAGATTTAGCCAGTGGATAGGGAATGATTAATAGGACAGATCTGAAAGGGTCACGATGGGGAATTTAGCCATTGGGGTAACTGCCCCACACTTTGAGAGATGCTCAGGGATAATTTATGACCTTAGAGAATCAGGAACAAACAAGGAACATATTAACCATATGTTAAAATGCTGCAAGTGTATATTCAAACAATACTGAACTATAAAGAATATAAAACAATCTTTACTTTTTTTGTTTTAAAAAAAAACTATGCTTGCCACTTCTTTAAGAAAACCTACCTAACAGCGGCAATTTTTACAATCTGATTGTAACCCACCTGTTGCCATGCATTATTTGTCAGTGAAAAATGAGCCCAGACACAAAATAGCTGTTCTTAATAAAGTGGACAGAGTGTATATGGAAAACATTTACAATTTTTACAAATAACGCTGCTCTTGAAGTAGCAGGTAGTGTGTTACTTTTTTCTCTCCGCTGACCAACGCTGCTTTTCAGCCTCATAAAAAGGAGATTTTTGAAACTCCCTCCAGGTCATCTCTGGCTGCATAGTCTTGAACAATGGAACAAACAGAACACAGGCATCAAAACGGGCCTGAACGTGGCCAAACAAGATGAATAATAAAGAACTTGGATGAAAAATTCTGATCATGACATCCAGAATTATCCTCCATAATTGAAGGGAAAGAACCTTTAGCATCATGGACTCCAACAACTTGCAAACCTGAAAGCAAAGTGAAAAAACCACAAATGAACCACAATAATATTGATTCCTTAATTTATACTGAATCCTGAAGAGTGACTGTTTGTGTGTGTGCATGCATATGAGATTCTCACTCATCGGGCCTTCGGTTTTGGAAGGGGACCAACAAAGCATCATCCTCTCCAATTCCTCATCTTCCTCTATTTCTATAAAACAAAATAGATATGAATAAAAGACATAATCAATGCACAGAACCACATATATGAAACTGTCAGCCAACCTGGAGGATTAGTAGAAGTGTCTGGAAGTGCTGGTCTTGAGGGAGCAGAAGCCTCCAGTGTCATCTGAAGATTGCTGTGCTTCAGCCTCAGGTACTGCTGTAGTCGGTACATTTTGCTGCCTGGTACGCATTGTTGTTTGAGGATAACAGCCTCATACCCATCATCCCTACTGTCCCAAATATCCTTCCAGGTCTTGCCAGCACGGACTCCAAACCCAACCAAATTCTCATCCTCACTTTTGACAGGTGGTAGTTGACAGGCGTAAAGAAACACAGAAGGGCATGGAATTATAAACAAGAATTCTGTGATCTGACACCTTTGCCATTTGGTAGCAAAGTAAGTGTAATAGCTTCTAACTGACTTGCTTTAACCTAAAACAAGGTTTGTTTGAACAACTTTAGTAGGTTTAATACTTAACGATTATGTGAGGAATTCTTTAATATCCAAGTTAACGGCAATGCCAGCAAACAATATGCATAAAAAAGTTGTAGTTAAATATCAATGACTTACAGGAAAGTTACCGTCACAGTACCTTGCATATAGGAACGTGCAGAATTAGTATATGTATAATACACTATATATATAAGGTTAGTTTATAAACGGTAATCCAGTTTTATTCTGTCTCATCTGCCTAGACTCATTCTACTTGACCAGTGTATGCTCGTTTTACTGCAAATTACTCGTTTTCCATAAATGGACACTGTCTAGCTTAATAAATGTACTGCTTTACCGGGCCACTAATAAAAGATACTTTTGGATTCCTCACGATGAGTGGAATTCTTATAAACGGTACCCGCCTTAATTTCCAAAGTCAAACATGTTTTTATTTAAATTGTGCATTAAAAATTGAATATTAATTATTAAATATTTCAAAAGCAATGCTACCTATGGAGCGAGTGAATAACTACTTCAGCATTACACAGAGAGCTTCGCGAGGGGCTCCGTAAAACGTACAGCATCCAGTTCGATTTTGGAATGTGAAATACATCGGAATATTTAAGAAAATATAAGATTGCTGTTCAGTTTACCTTGGAAAGTCGTCCTTTCCGTTCGACCGGGCGGTTTTTCTTTTAGGTGAATCACCAAATTTACTGAAATACTACTCACTCTCTGCTGCTCTTTTCCAAAATCCAGTTGTGTCGACTGTCGGTAGTGATAAGGGTAAAACGTCATTGGAGGCGTCGAAACAGCGACAAAACATCAACCAGTGGCCGAAAGAATATTACATCCGTACTGTTAAGCACTACCATTGAAAATGAATGGGAAAAGTTAAGGGAAGTTAAGCTAAACTATTCTCGCCGCCCGCAGGGGTTCGAATCCGGTTGACCGGTTGTGGCCAAAAATATATTTTATATATTTTATATATTTTATATATTTATATTTATATTATATTTTATATAATATATATATCATCATCCCCACATTCCGAGATTGGGTACCAAGCCCCATATATAGTTAGTATAGTTGGTAACCTTGGTATTGTGTGTAGGAGATTCGGTATAACTATAATTTCGTTCTCCATTTACATGCCCGTAGTGTCTTTAAGTGTTATGTAGTTTTGCCTGAAACGCAAAAATAAAACAAAGCAATTAAAGCCGTAAGTGGCTCAAATTGTGCTGTAGCGATTGAAGAACTTTTGTCGGAAGTTGGATTCGAACCCACGCCTTACTTGGGAGAACAGAATACCAGAATAGAGTAGGTTAAGTCCAGCCTTGGCTTCCAAGCTGACGTTTTTCTACATATGTGCTTGTGTATCATGGACAGTAAGAGGGGGCAGGCAAGGAGAGAATTTCTCTCTTTGGGGATCAATAGAGTGTTGTTATTATAACGTCTAAAAAGTATGATGGTCTGTCGATAAATCAATAAGAAAATAAATGAAGTCGTTTTCGCGAACACGCTGGAAAAGCCAGGGGCCGGACCGACTGTAGGGGGCGTGGCCAGAGACAGCCATCTCAGGCTGTCAAGTCTCCCGTTTTGGCCGGGAAACTACCGTATTTTACTTCTCTTTCCCGCCGTCCTCCGTATTAGTATTTTCCCGTAAATCTCCCTTATATTATATAGTTGCTGGATAGTGTAGTGGTAAGATCGCCGCCTTTCACACGGGAGACCGGGGTTCGAATCCCGGTTGTGGCCAAAAATATATTTTATATATTTTATATATTTTATATATTTATATTTATATTATATTTTATATAATTTATATTATTTTATATTTCCTGTCTTAAAATGTAAGGGATACTGGAGCCTGGTTGCGGTGGTGGGATGGCTCACGGCGGGGTGCCGGAAAATTTCCTTTATTTTCAAATCCAAACCTTGACAGGTATGCTGCTGTTCCAAATCATGGGTGCATGTTACAAGTGCGGAACAAGATCGCCGCCTTTCACACGGGAGACCGGGGTTCGAATCCCGGTTGTGGCCAAAAATATATTTTATATATTTTATATATTTATATTATATTTATATTATATTTTTTATATATTGTATTATATAGTTGCTGGATAGTGTAGTGGTAAGATCGCCGCCTTTCACACGGGGAGACCGGGGTTCGAATCCCGGTTGTGGCCAGAAACAACTGCTATCACAACTAGAGATTGATGAGGTACAACACGATTGCTACGACAAGGGGGAGCCAGGACGACAGGTCAGGGGGGAGATATCATCATCCCCACATTCCGAGATTGGGTACCAAGCCCCATATATATTAGTAGGCTGAATACAAGAGCAGCTGACCTGAGAAATAAGAAATAAGCTAAGCTGGAAACCTGGACCCTCCGAATGCGTGAAGTACCCTCAGAAGGTCTACTAGAAGATGTACGTAGAAGACAGATCAGCTGATCTACACCACAGCAAC
>NW_026043583.1:0-34961 GCF_023856365.1 Brienomyrus brachyistius
GCACTGCCCCATCGGAAGTTCATGAAGCCTCACAGTACGACGCCTCTCCCCACGCGCGCTTAGCCACCACCGGGACTCCCATCACTCCTCCTTCCCTGTAGGGCGGCGCACTTCCATTATTATTACAGTTTCTACTGTCACTCTGTTGCTTTTCCTGGTGCTGGACTTTTGGACAGATAAATACATTATTGTTGCATTCAGTGACAAAAGATTGGTCTGTTTAACACCCTCAGTCTCCACCCTATGAGCCCTTGTTGGCGGCAGAATCAGGAAGATGTCGGAGAAAGCAGAGGTAAAGTGAATAGTCACCTCGACAATAATGTGGAAACCGCTAATGGTGATCATGCTGTGTGGTGAAATGGATCACCACAGTATAAGCGATGATGATTATAGACGATTTTTCCCTTTTTCTTTATGTCTGTTTACCATCTAATAGGCATTTTTTTTCTTTGGGATGCGTCTAGGTCAGATACGACCAAAATATTTTTCTCATTTCAGAAGTGAAAAAAAATATTGCTCTCAGATTCTGTTCAGTTGTAGTTTTTTTAAAATAATGTACCTTGATTTGTGTTTGTTTAAAATGCCATTACCTGTTGCTTACTGGGCCGCTGAAAATGTCTGGCCCAGCTAAATTCTTGGTTTAAAAATCTGGCCCAACTACTTTCCAGACCTGGACTAGCCCTACTGAATCATACACTAATGTTATTCTGTTATGTGGGCTGTTGTGATAGGGAGATTTGCTGGATGCTGCACGACGGGTGGTGTCCCTGCTGCAGAAATGCCCTGTCTGAAGCAGCACCTAGAGACAGTGAGGGTTGTTGTTATCACCTTATATTGTATATACGCAATCTGTTATTTCTTAACTAATATAATTGTAAGGTATTCTTCTAATATATTGTGCACAGCCAACAAAAAGAGAAAAATGCAAACCAAAGGAAGGCTTTCTTTTCTCTTAAAAGTCTTTTTTCTAAACCAACTGAGAGTCAGTTAGAGGGGTGTTCATTATCAGTATTGTTGCTGGCATTTCTGAAAATGTGCCAATTTTAGTCAAGTGGCTACTTTTCAAAATGCAGTCCCTGGCCAAGATGAAGAAAGTTCATGAAGACTACATGATAATATTAAGCACTGACATAACAAACAACATTTTTTACATGCAAAATATACAGGAAATATACACTGCAACCAGGCTAGGATAGACAAATAACCAAATACACTTGCAAGCCTGACCACTTTAGACCCCAGATTAGAAAATTGGTGAATGAGCATATATTTTTTCCAAGTGTTGTTTTGCTTTCAGTTCCTCACAAATAAAAAAAAAAAAAAGATTTTCCCACTATAGCCAGATCCAGTTTCTGTGGGGGGCGGGGGGGGGTGACAATTTGTAGTAATAACTATTTCCTGCTGAAAACCACTGGTAAACTATCCACATGTCTCTGAATATCTGTGAGTCCCGAGACCTCCATGACAGATAGATATAGTTGCTAGTGTTGATCGGCAGGAAATCTTCTCCAAAGCCCCACCACCACCTCACACCAATCCACCCAGGGTTTACTCCAAATAAATTTGCTGGTAATACAAACCGGATCAACTTGTGGTTTGTGTCCACGTGTACTAGAGACAAAGGCCCTGGTACATTCTGCGTACAACACAGCCAAGACTTGACAACCTTTATATGATGCGCATGGAATCAACCCTATGCATGGAGGCTGCAACTCTTCTCCACCGAACCCTGTAGCCCATTGGACTGCAGCCTGCATTGACTATCCTGTAGCCTGCATTTGGTAGTCATTCTTGACAGAAGAAACCAAATTGTCAAGTTCCCTAACACAGAGCTCATACTCTTTTATTCTTCTTAAGATTGTTCTTCTTGAAACACCCATCAGTGTGGCTATGCAAGGCACAGGAAGTTGAGTATGGAGCATTTCTTTCAAACATTGTTCTTCAATCAAAATCTTGGGTCGTCTATTGGTGGCAGCGACTTCCAGTGTGACACATGGGGCTGGACGTTCCAGATGTGCCCCTCACAAGGTCAAAGAGCTCTTGCAAAGCCAGGGTGATAGCAGGAGGTACTTCAATGTGATTAGACAGGGCCTGCAGAAGATACAGCTCCTGATGACAAAGGAACTCCAGGTAATCCAAATTTAGTGGAGTCGCGCTGAATCCTATTTCTATTTATGCAGAAGACTTTCGAGAAGGTGGTATCTGAGCTGTTCACAGAACAAATTATAGTTAATGAGGTGTCAAGATCTGTCTCTGATCCACACACTAGGCCTACCATTCAAAAGTTTTAATTATGAAAATGAAATGTTTTTGTTTTGTGAGGTGCTTGTTCATGTATGATGATGTAGTGGCTGCTCTGTTTGACCGTGGTAAACCTTTCACAAACAATATAAGTGAAGAAGTATGACATTAGATCTAAGGACCAGAGTATAATAAAGTTAAATAAAATCCATCAAAAACACATTACTCAGTGGAGATCCAATGTAGTAGGCAGACAACTTTATGGCTTTAATATGAGTGTATTTAGCAGCTACAAGGACAAAAGATATTATAAACCCTCTCCATTTTAATGCTAATTTAATAAACATTAACAGATAGCACTTAAGGTGGTTTCGCCTATAGTCTGCTAACACTAACCCGAGAACTAATATCTGAGGAGCGTTCTTTCCCAGGATTTGAATTATTAAATTGGCTTTGTGATGTTGTATTAAGAAATTTTATTCACAATGCAATTTACCGTACATTGGCCCATTCTTTTATATACGGTAAGACGAAGCGGGAAATTCGAGCGAGCGAGTGCTGTGCAGACGCGAGCGCGTAGAGGGGATGGGGTTTTCAGCACTCGAGCACCAACGCACGCGACGTGGTTCGACTTTTGGCCCTAATTTAACGGCGAGCGAGTGAGTGAGTGCTGTGCAATCGCGAGCAGCGTAGAGAGCATGGATTTTCTGTTTTTATGCGCACGACTTTTGGCACTAATTTAAACGCCATAGAAATGTGTGTTTAAAAGGGGAGGAGATCGGGTTGCAGCGCTGGTGTGAGCGGTTTCTCCGGGCAGTTCGCTCGAGGCTAACGTGGCTGTGGCTTTGGGAACGTGGTGTACCCGTCACCCATGCCAGGGAAGAAATCAAAACCGAAATGCTAGGAATAGGGACTTCATCTTACGTCAAGCGTTTTCCCCTCCATTGACGCCCATAAAGAAAAGGCTTAAAGTCCATATTCCTAGCATTTCGGTTTTGATTTCTTGTCAGGTAAGTCTTTATGGCCAGATACATTCGCGAGAAATTTGGTGATTTGTGGTGACTGTTTTAATACATTAAGTTGCGTTACGCATTTTCACATTAAGCGTTTTAGAATGTCCCGTGGCAGGTATCCCCTTCTATTGCCCTAGGGAGGGTTGTAACCCTCGTCTGTATATTAATAAAGAATAATCCTTCTATTCCTGTCTCATGTATCTGGACCTCCCCAGCAATTTAACGAAATTTGGTGGCAGCGGTTACAAGTGAACCCGTTTAAGTTTAGCGCTCATACTTCCGTCCATATGTTTAAGACCCACCTTGGCTGACTTAGCTGACATGTCCTGATTTCATAATCTTCAAATTTGTAATCTTTTCTCCTTCATCTAACTCCATGTTTTTAACTTCTTGTCATTTTCTTGCCGTTTGACTCATAGAAAATTATCAGACTTAAATGACACGTCAGCCTGTGCAGACAGCGATTTCAATGTTTTAATAAATTGGCCAGCAGGTGGGGGCAGTGCTCAATTTCATTAATGCCATTCAGAAAACTTTCAGGCTTTATGTCTTAATGAACAGCCTAGAAAAGGACAAAGCATTATATTACTGATGCATACAGCAGATCCCCAACTCAGGCTGTGTTGCATATTCTTAACAGTGCTACAGTATGTTCACACAGCCAGTACAAACAAACTTGCAAGATCTAGACCAGGGGTCACCAACCTTTTTAAAACGGAGAGCTACTTCACGGGTACTGAGCCATACGAAGTTTGATATCAGTTTTAAACGCCCTCCTAAACATGTCTAAACTTCATGCATGATAAACATGTTTTAAATGCTTTTTTATATTCAATTTCAAATCTATATAAATGCAAATGTGATAGATTAGAAACAGGACAAAATAAAATTTTAGATGATGTTCGCTGGTGAGTTGTGCTATTTTATAGAACAGGTCCACGGGCAACTCATGTGGTCATTGGGGGCATCCTTGGGGCACCATGTTGGTGACCCCTTATCTAGACCTACCACATCAGGTAGGAAGGTGCCTATTTCTACCAACTATTCAGACCATCAGACCCAAACCATACATTCAGTCATGCACAGGCACTCCACCAGAGGGCTCTACATTCTGTCCTACATCTGCTCACCTGTTAGACCCACACTCAGTCTCCATCCTGATTTCTACCTACTACTCGGACTATCTCACCAAAACCAGTCCTGTGGCCTGTTCTATGAAGCGGGGTTACTGGCTTATTGGGGAAACTTGTCGGATTTCTTGATCGGGACCTTCAACTGCTCTGCCATAGAGAGCATCCTAACATGCTGCCTTACGGTCTGGTATGCGGGCTGCTGGTGGCCTCCTACCGCTCTGCCATAGAGAGCATCCTAACATACGGCCTTACGGTGTGGTATTCGGGCTGCTGGTGGCCTCTATGACTTTTTTTGTAGACAGTCCATCTGTGTGGTGCTGTTTGCACGAATTGTTTTGGGAAATGCACTTACAGTTTTGCAGATGTTAAGGGTGATTCCAGAAATGCATCAAAGCAACTGAGGAACTGCAATGTCACTGTACAGTTACTTATAATGGGCGCCAATGTAATGTGTAGAGTGGCAAATAAACTGATTCACCATTTACTCTCATGTACATCACTTAAAATGCTTGTTTTAAATGCAAATGTGTGAATGTAAATCTAAGCAGTAAAGCTACAATTTACATTCTGTTTGCATGGTGGAAAGAACATTTAATCTGCCTTTTAAGTGTGATTAGAAGATCTAATGCCTGTGTGCTTGTAATAAGATGGTCGCTGGTTCAAACCCAGCCACAGCACATCTCTGCGTCCTTGAGCGAGGCCCTTAACCCCCAGCTCACTGGGCATCACTATGGGTGGCTGCCCTTCGCAGACAACTTACTCTGTTTACTCTAAAAAAAAGAGAGCAAGTTGAGAGAGAAGTTAAGACAATTTCTCCACAGGGACCAATAAAGTATCAATTATTATTACTGTATGAGAGACTGTCTAATATCAGATAGATAACAGACTCATACTGTGCTGAGCTTGTCTGAGAGAGATGATTAGCAAATGCTCTCCCACAGTATCTCAGCACTCTGTACAAAGAACTTTATATGCTCAGTATCTGCTCCTGTTTATCTAATTGTTCTCATTTTAACTGGATGTTAAGGAGTAAATTAATAAACGTCATGTAAGTGCACATTAAAATGCTTTTTCACTGTTACTTAAGTTCCCATGTGAACAGCCAATCAGATCAGCCTGATGTGTGTCTCTCTGTTTCCTCTCTGTTTCCTGCCCTTTCATCCCGACCACGACCATGATCTCTCACTTAGCAGCAGAGCAGTTTATTCTAAACAGTGGAAGCACAAAAATGTTCAGACTCTTTGGTCTTCTCATTTTCATTAGTAAGGCCCTATAATATAAATTATTTTGGGATTTTAATATTTTCATTTATCTGTATGATGTGATCAGTGGAATTTGGCCATTTAATCTGCATCATAGTTAATAGTTATTTAGATTACTATTATATGTCTTATTTGATTATGATTTTTTTTGTTTTTCTGTTTTTGCAGACACTGCACTGACTACAGATGTTGTTCAGCCCAGTCACCTGATGAGGGTTCAGCTTGGAGACAGTGTGACCCTGACATGCTTCTGTCAAGGAGAAACAACTTTTGTTACTTTGTTTAAGCAAGCTGTTGGTCGGAAGCCCCAGCCCATGGCGAAAGCACTTCTCTACGTACCTGGTGAATTTTACAAGGAATATAAAAGCATAAAACGTTACTCCTTACTGAATGCAGAGGGGAGTTTTAACCTCACTATTTGTAACGTGGAGCCGTCAGATTCTGCAGTGTATTATTGTGCTGCTGTGTTTCTTCATGAGGTCACCTTCGGGAATGGAACCTTTGTCATAATCACAGGTAAATGAGATTCCAACTATTTTCATATTTGCTTTATTATAATGTCAGTAAGATTATTCCCTGCAAAATAATTTTGACAGTTTAGTTGTTTGTCAATATAAAATTAGCAAAGATACCTTATTGTCTGCTTTGTTCCATAAATGTTTTTCTAAACATCAAACAAAAATCATTCATTATTATTATTATTATTATTATTATACAATTTGTTGCATTTTGCTTGCTGTCAGCCAAAAGCCTAACCTTCTCTTTATACAGATGTTAATGTTACACATTGCAGCCTCTTTAAAACAAATAACATAAAAAAATGTTTGAGTTGTTATATACAGTATAGGACTGTGCAAAAATCTTAAGCAACAAAAGAAAATTATTTTTGACGTTATTTATCTGAGCAGTCAGTGTGTATTCACTCTGAAAAAAAAAATGCATGATTTAACATATGAACTAGGGATGTGCACCATTCAGAACTGATTTGAGAATGAAATTCTCAAATACGTATCCTAAAATTCAGGATTTTGAATACATATATGAACTTGAATTTCAGTTCATTTTGTTAATCTGAATTACATTTGAATTGTGGTTGAAAACAGGTTGTGGCATTGAAATTTATATTTGAATTTAAAGAAGAAGAACGAAAAAGGGTTTGGATTCAAATTCAAGTTCATATACGTACTGTAGGTGTAGCTTTTAACTAAAATATGAACTTTAATTTAAATATGAATTATACATAAACACATTAACATTGTTATACATCATTGTTATAAAAATGTCGTTTTGTAAAGAATGAAATAATGCAACATTTGAAGTGTCACCTAAAATAATAATTATACTGTCATTTTGTGCACCATGGTGGATCTGCTCATAGGAAGAGCTGAGTGTCTCTCCTTAAAAGTCAGTGTTGGCTGCAGTGACGGCAGTTTCTAACCTAAGAAACGTCCCAAACACTTTTCCTGCATCAAAAGTCAAACTAGTCCCTATTCCTGCCATGAAAGGTTCACATAATGTCACCGATACCTGAACCAACCATGTTTATCAGAGGATGCCAACCCTTTGGCTGCAGCTTTCTCTGCACACGCTGAGAGAGTCTTCAGTGTAGCAGGAAAAGATTTCAGGCCAGAAGATTGCAAATTAAATCATGAAACCTTTGAAGATATTATGCTGAATAAATGTAATAATAATGAAAAATTAGCAATGTGTATTGGAATAAAGCATAATTGTATTTGCCATGACGTTTTGCTTTTCGCTGTAGTGCTATGGTTGAACGGAAAAACTTACTTTTGTGTGCATAAGAAAATAAATAGGAGGAACTACGAAACCAAGTAATTCCTTTTACTATGTATACTTTTTCTTTAATGTTAAAAGATAGACAAACTAGTAATGGGCAAACAGCTCTTCGGCTCTTGAATTAAATTATGCAGGTACTACAGCAAAATGCTCAAAAATACCAAAACACATCAAGAGCTAAATATGCAAAAACAATAAATACCTTCCTGTGGAAAAGGGGCAACATAAACCAAATGTAAAGTCACGAAAATCATGAAAATATAAAGTACACTTTACACACTTCATTTCTTTGAATTGAAATTAATTATATTCATCTACCTTCATACATTAATACAAGACATTATATGATTATAATGTTTGTTATTATCATATAATTTTTATTTAGGTATTATGTAGGTGCAGTTAATGTATAGTGTTACCTGATATATACTAATAAGCAGTAATACAATAAAAAGAGAGAAGAATGTCAGCTGTTCTCCAAGAAGTTACTGATTTCTTGGATGGCTAGAAGAACATCGATTCAGTTCCCAAAAATCTGTAAGAACAATTTTTGAGGATCTGTATTTTCCATTGTTATTCTCAAAGGGCTGTCATCATGACTATTTTGCTTTTCAGGTAAAGACTCCAACAGCAGGACTGTGGTACAGCAGCCTGTGTCTGACACATTGCAGCCAGGAGACTCTGTGAGCCTGCAGTGTACGATAGAGACTGGGAGCTGTGCAGGAGAACACAGTGTTTACTGGTTCAGACATGGATCAGGAGAATCCCTTCCTGGAGTCATTTACAGCCATGGAAACAGCAGTGATGAGTGTGAGAAGAGCCCTGAGGCTGGATCTCCTACACGGAGCTGCGTCTACAGCCTCCCCAAGGGGAACCTCAGCCTCTCCGATGCTGGGACTTACTACTGCGCTGTGGCCATGTGTGGGGAGATGCTGTTTGGGAACGGCACATAGCTGGATATAGATGGTAACACCCAGTGTGGGGAGATGCTGTTTGGGAACGGCACACAGCTGGATATAGATGGTAGCACCCAGTGTGGAGAGTATATCTGCTTCAAAGTTTTATTTAGCTTATTCTGCTATTAAGACATTTATTTCTTTTTTTAATGTAATGAATTTTCTAATTTAAGTGCTTAAATTAAATTACACAGATGTTAATTTAATAATTATCCATCCATCCATCCATTTTCCAAACCGCTTATCCTATTGGGTCGCGGGGGGTCCGGAGCCTAATTTAATAATTATTTCAAATATTAATATCCATCCATCCATCCATTTTCCAAACCGCTTATCCTATTGGGTCGCGGGGGGTCCGGAGCCTAATTTAATAATTATTTCAAATATTAATATAAATTGTTAAAATGCAAAATACTAGAAGTTCATGTTAAAAATGGACTATTTACAAAACAACTGCTGTAATGTGTTATCGATTTGATCTTTAACTAATGTAATGTAAGCAAATGGGAAATGTGTCTCTATATCATTATGCTGAAATCTATCTCTTTGTTACTGCTGGATCCTCTTCACTCTGGCTTGCTGATAGTTTTATCTTGCAGCATTATTCTGAACGTTGCTCTCATTTGTATAAGATGTAAACTGACCTGTACACACTGTGCAGGTACGCTGCCCGGCTTTATGCACTCAGAAGGACAAAATGTAGATTTTAACAAATTATAGAAATATAAAATTGTTTTATGATAGATAACATTTTCATATTAAAACCACTCTTGCAGGTAATACAGTTTTAAAATCCATTATTAAATCTCACCTTATTTATATAAACCTTTTTGTACTGTAAGATTTACATTTTTGTATTATATCTTTCATATTTTGCAAAATCTATTGAAATATACATGTTGCAATAAGTTGCATATCAATAACTTTTATTACCAAGATCTCCTTTATAGCAATTTTATTATATATGATATATGAGAACAAATGACACGTATCCAAACATGCACACTTAAATTGACAGAAGTCATTTTTACTTTCATTTTTGAGACAAAAAGGATGTTGATTGCTTGAAAATTCGGAATGTTATCTGACCACGGTATGATACCGTGCGAAATTAAATAATATATTGATGTGTTATATATTTTAAACAGATGAAAAGAACAGTGATATATCAAAAGTGGAATGGTCACGCAAGCAAGTATGTAATAAATATTTCAAATTACAAATCGTCAGTAAAACAAATGAACCTCAGACTGATTTCCATCCTGGGATCAGCATTTTAAGTGCTATTTGTGAAAATAGGTAATAGCAAACCGATTTGATCCATCCAATTCTGCCATCTTTGTCTCCACAGTGCCATGACGAGGACACACTGAATTACGCTGCCCTGAACCTTAAGAAGCCAAAACCCAGGAGACAGAAGAAAGACGGGAATAATGACACTCTGTATTCTGACCTCCGCTACAGAGATTATGAATAAAGATGCTTCTCATTCATGTCAGTCACACAGAGTGTTCAGGGTGTAGCTTTAATAATGTTCAGAGGAGGGCAGGGGAGCCAGTGCTTCTGAGACTGAATCACGGGATTTTACGGAGTACCGGTGCTGAGTTTGGTGTCAGTGTGTTTGGGGCGCATTTTTACTGGAAGTGCAAATGTTCAAGCCAGACTGGGGGCTGAGGGAGGGGGAGAGGGGAGCCACAGAGATTATTTCTTCATGGCATGGGGGGGAATAAGCGGCTTTAATGTTGTGGAAAGGCTGAGTTGCTGCAATCAGTTCTTTGATGTCACACATGCTTACTTGTCTCCCTTGTGTACCATGCTGAATGGTTTGGGGCAAACGCACAGGGACTGATCGATTATATTAAACAGATGAAAGAAACTGAATGAAAATTTCAAGTGTTCTTAAATTACGTTTTTCATTTAATTGTGTGTTCTGGATGTATTTTTGAGTATATACATGTACCTGTATATGTACCTGTATATATACCTGTGTCGTTAATAACGATGTGGATAATTAAGAAAGAGGAGTTTTGTTTCTTGCTCCCTGTCTTGTTACTTGGCTCACAAACATACACACACATAGACACACACACAAACATACACAGACACACAAACACACACACACATAGACACACACACACACAAACACACATGCACACATGCACACACACACACTGCTACGGCTCTGTAAGAACACTACCATGCTCTTTTGTGTGAGTGGGGTGGGGGGTGTTAAATAAGATGAAAATGACAATGGCTGTACTTTTGTTATGTCAGTTGTGTTTCTATAGTCATTGTATCATATTCCACAAGCTTTTTATTCTACAAGATGTACAAGCCAGTCAGTGTATTCAGTGGGGTGTTCAGGAGTCATTAGGTTCTGAAAAATGTCTTGCATTTAAAACATAATGTACTTTTGAATACTTAAGTATTTTTAGATGCAAATACTCCAGTACTTTAACTGAAGTAAAAAATTAACTGAAAAACTTTGAGTATTATTTGACGAGGAGTATCTATACTTAACTCAAGTAGTGAAGTTGTGTACTTTGTCCACCTCTGTCCAAAAGTGACATACAGCTGTAAGCTGTTTGGGTTTGTTTGTCTGCTGAGTGCTTCTCTGCAGTGCTGCAGATGTTTCCACTGGTTAGATGCAGCTCAGGAAGACTGACCCACTGACTGCACTGTGCTGGACTCACTTTGCAAAGAGTAAAAACCACACAGACAGAACAATATCTGCTTCTTGTAAGACCCTGTTTCCTCTCTACCTCACCCAGGTCACGCTTTCAAGTATTCAGCCTAAGTTATTTTATCCAAACAAGCCACCATTATTATTCATGCAGCTGGACATTTGACTGGAGCACATGATTGCTACATATCACTACTGTACATGGAACGGAATGTACAGTTTTCACAACAGAACTTTAGAAAAGCAAAATTCTCATCAGTCCACATCTCTAACCACCACACATCCTAGGGCTCCCATTTATAATGGTACATTTTTGTTTTATTCACATTCTTTTTCATCACACAGATAAACACCATCCATTAATCTTACAGCATGTATCCTGGTCAGGGTGATGGGGACGACACCACCTATATCGAGTGTGATTTAAGGCCAAGACCTTAAAAGGGAGAGTCAAGACTGAGGCTTGTTACAAGAGCAGTGGGGCACAAAACAACAAACAACATCATTATGAATGTAAAATAAATGGATGTATATATAAATATAGGGTAATAATAGAAACAAAAAATAAGAATATATTACATACAGAGGAATATTATAGGAATATTAAAATTAACTTATACACAATCCTTAACTTATACACAATCCTATTGCATGTAACATTATTGCTCATGTGCCAGATATTAGCCTCCCAAAGGAAGCTGCCACACAGGGCATAATGCACTGGCTCAATGCAACACTGCACATCAGTGAATAAGGAGGAACAATATTGCAGATCAGCAGCAGATAGAAACTGTATCAGAAGACAGTGAACAGGGGAAAAGTTCAATGAGCAGAGTGCAGATTATAAAGCCTGACTGCTGTGGGGCCCAATGACCTGCGGTACCGTTCTGTCACACGCCGGGTGTCTGAGTCTCTTACTGAAGGAGCTGCCCTTACGGGCCTCCATAGTCTGCTGGGGGGGTGAGAGGTGTCACATAAAATTGATGACAGCCTTGTTATCAGCCTGCTCTCATCCATCTACTCTACAGTGCCAAGGGACGCTCCTCCCTGATGATGAGAGGAGTCTAAGCATGTGGACATTTGGGATAATGTGAGTTCAGAACTGGATGGTCAGCTGTACGACTTCCAGTCTGTAGGCAGACTCATCACCTTCAGTTATGATGGCAAACACAGTAGTATCACCTGCAAAATTCAGGATCTTCACTGGAGCAGCAGTGATTTGTGTAGAAATTGAAGAGAAGAGGGAGAGCACAGAGCCTGGAGGAGCTCAGTGCTGAGGGTCAGCGTGTCTGATGTGTGCTGTAAGCATACAGATGTCCTGCATTTGTGGAACATTTTGTTTGTGCTGCTGTTTATATGTGTTGTTGACGCTGCAGTCAGTAATTTTCCACTAGCAGTCTCACCTCTGCATTTTACAGGAAGACTGACCGACTGAGAGCAGGGTGTTTGTGTCTCTCTTCTCAGTGAGCGAAAACCACACAACCATCAGGTCCTCAGCTCAGGCCCACTGCTTCACTAGAAAAACCACAAAGGGTATTTTTATCTAAAAGTGGGTGAGCAAGTGAGATGTTATTGACAGCATGAATTTGTCTACTAACATTTTAAATTCAAACCTAAAAAGCAGTATGTCCAGGATGTCAGTAATTACATTTAGTCAGTATGAACAATTTGGGTGCAATAATATAGAATAATGTAGAATTTTGCATAATTCAGTTAATACCAGTAAGATACCGATCATTAACACTATAAGGTCATGTTGCTGAATCTCATTGTTAAAGTTAAATGAATCTACGCATTTTTATACACACAAGACTGTGCTTAGTTCATCTTTCAGTCAAAATCACACAGTGAGGCAAATCTGACCATCTTAATTGTTTTTGCTTGTGTGGAATGGCATCCCATGCAGGCCTGTGCTCTGTGCTTCCTGGGACAGGTCCCACCCTCTCCAGACCCCGATGAGAATTAGTAGTCGCTGGATAAAAGATTGACAAAAGATAAAAATACAAAAGTCATTCTTGCTGTCTAACCTCTGATTACTGCATGACATTTCTGATTTCTGATAACTGATAAGTAGAAAATATGTTTAGTCTCTTGCTTGGTGGTAAGAAAAAAGGAGAACCACAAAGAGCACAGTCATTTTCAAGGTTATTTCTCACTGGTCAGTGTGAAAGGCTGCGTCATTAATATAACGCCGGGCTCAGCACAGTGACTGCACCTGCGCTGCACTGTAGAACACAAGCCAGGCTGCAGACCATCAGCCCTGAAAGTTAAAACAGGACTCGTATGTGTGTCATGTGGTGTTTAATAAAAATTTACAGGACAGAACATAGTGGATTCAGTTTCCTTTGCTCTTACACTCCCAGTCCAAAGTGTGGCCACGACTGCTGTCAATGCATCTGTCTCTTTTTTCACCTTAATTTTTCACCTGTGTTATTCACCTTAATATCAAAAGGCTCCAAAGCAGTACAGTAATGCAGAACAAATATTGTAACTAACAAGGAAGTGGGGAGGTAATGGACAGAAGTGTTGGTTTTTGGTAACTCCACTCCTCTGACCTCCACTGTAATTTTAGGTTCCTTGGAACAATATTGTAAACCAGTCATCACACACCTAGGGGTTAAAGTCGACACCAACCTTAAGTTTGACACTCAGATAAGGTTAGTTGTCAAGTCAAGCTTTTTACAATTGAGGCAGTTGGCCAAAATAAAGCCAATTCTTTCTAGGCAGCACTTTGAGACAGTAATCCACTCTTTTGTCACTACTAGTTTGGACCACTGTAACGCCCTCTATGTTGGGGTTAGAGGCTCCACTATTGTTCACCTCCAGAAGGTTCAAAATGCTGCCGCACATGGAAATATGAGCATGTCTCCCCCATTTTAGCCTCACTCCACTGGCTGCCCGTACATTTTAGGATTCATTTTAAAATTCTGTTATTTGCTTTTAAAGCCCTCAGTGGTCTTGCTCCATCTGACCTCTGTGAGCTGCTTCACCCTTACACCCCCACCCGCTCTCTCAGGTCAGCTGATCAGCTGTTCCTGACGGTTCCTAAGACTCAGCGTGAGCTTAGAGGGGATCGAGCCTTTGCAGTCGCAGCTCCTAAAATGTGGAATGACTTGCCTTTTCACATTAGAGAGGAATCCCCTCTGTCCGTTTTTAAATCTCTTCTAATCTCTTCTCCTTCACCTTTGACACATTGTGAGATGTTAATTTTAATAGTAAATCTTATTTTAATCTTAGCCTTTTCTTTATTAATTAATAGATTTTTTTAAATTTTTATTAATGGCCTTTTACTCACATTGAATGTTTTGGTTTTTATTAAATTTCTTTTACTTCGTTTTTAAGTGTGTGAATGTTTTTATTTATTCCTTTGTGCAGCACTTTGGTCCATAAGGTTGTTTAAAGTGCTTTTCAAATAAAGAGCTGGATTGGATTACATTGGAAGATGGCTCAACAAATCTCTTTCACAGAATGTAAAATTCGACAGAGGGCGCAAGGTGACATTCTGTCAGGGGCCCAGAATTTTTAGCTACACCTCTGTGTTACTGTGTTTTTTTTGTTCTAGCCATCAATAACTCTGGAGTTGCTATATCGCCACCTGGTGGTGAAAAGATCAGACAAAAATATGTACACATGTTACCAACAGTTTGAAATTGAAGTGCAGAGTTAACAGGTTTAATTAATCGTCCCCACGGATGCCAGTCATGAAATTTGAGAATTGCAAATTAAAACACAGGAAAAAATCAGGAACACTACAAGATAAAATATTTAGCAAACACTCAATGTGCATCCAGGGTGACAAGGGACAACTGGAGGATGATATGACAATCTGACAGTGACATTCACAGCACTTTATATGTTGCCAAAAACAGAAAAGGGGATTAAAATCAAGAATCAGAAATCATGTATGAGGGTGGGGCTGCTTGGTGGTGCAGTGATTAGCACTGTTACCTCCCACCACTGGGACTCAGGTTCGAGTCTCCGCCTGGGTCACATGTGTGGGGAGTTTGCATGTTCTCTCTTGCTAAATTGGCCGTAGGAGTGCATGTGTGTGTGAATGGTGTGTGAATGTGCCTTGCAATGAGCTGCCCCCCCGTCCTGGGTTGTTCCCTGCCTCGTGCACAGATCCTGCCAGGATAGGCTCTGGACCCCCCGCGACCCAGTAGCATAAGCGGTTTAGACAATGGATGGATGTATGAGGGTGAGTCACAATGACGACAGCTGCTCTGTTGACTTGGTCCCAGGAGTCGTCAGCGTTGGTCTGCCGGGGCCCCCGTCCTGTCTGTGGAAGCACCCGTCTTGTTGGCTGTTCTCTCTGCCTGGGCCCCCTCTCCTGCTGCCTCACGTTTGGGTTGAAGTGGCTCCCCAGTGCTTCTGTAAAGCTCTTTGTGTATCTTAGAAAAGGGCTGTATAAATGTAACATTCATTCATTTATTCAAGGTCCCAGCCAGAAGAGTGCAGTACTACACTGTCCCCCACAGCCTGAATCAGCTGGATGTTATAGGATTAAGACACTTCCTGCATTAGGCCATTTACCCTCAGTGTATTTCCATACCCTGACAGGATGGATGACAATACTATGGCCCTAATTTTCAATACACAGTTTTCACAGGAGTCTCACCCTCATCCACATTCTCTGCATTCCTTATCTCATGCTTCTTTGCCACCCGCATCTCCTCTGCCTGCTTTGTCTCATTTTCCCACAATTGAAACACCGTCCAATTTGTCTCTGTTTTAGTTCTACCACATTAGTCCCTGAGCAACCAGTCTGATCCCGTTCCTCTAATTTCAGACGCATCTGGCTTATCTGATTGGGACTGAAGCTGCTGTTACTAGGAAAACCACATTCGTCCCACTGGGGCAGGTCTGACACCGCGTCCTTCCCATATGTCTCCCATAATTGTTGTACAGAATTTCAGCTGGAGTTCTTTCCCAGAAGCAAGTAATTTCACTTTAGCACCTGTTCAGTAAAAGTCAAGTAGGTCTTTAATGTTATTTTTAACTTTACACAGTTGAGTATAGTACAGTTACAAAAGAAACTGTTTCCCTCGGACCAAGGTGCTACTTAAATTAACAGAAGACTAACACATACCAACCTAGCAACATACTGTATGGTGCATAATGAGCAAAAACTGTGCAAACATTGCAGGACAGTGCAAAAAGAGAGGACAACTGACACCAACGAGCACAAACAGCACAGTAAACCCAGTACTGAGAAGGCGCAGTTTGGTTGTCCAATGAGGTAGCAATAAAAATAAATAAAAGTAACTGTAAACATGGCGACAATAAGATAAAAAATAGTAGTTAAATAATAAAGTGTGTTAATGAGTGTATGTGTGTGTGGTATCAGATTAGTCCCTGAGAGTTCAGTAGTCTGACGGCATGGGGGATAAAGCTGTTTGAGTCTGGCTGTAAAGGCCCGAATGCTCCGGGACCTATTTCCAGAAGGCAGGAGGGTGAAACGATAATGTGAGGGGTGGGTGGGGTCATCCACAATGGTGGTGGCTTTGCGGATGCAGTGTGTGGTGTGAATATCTGTGATGGAGGGGAGAGATATGTTAGGGTTATCTTCTTCTGAAGATGCGCTGGAAACAAACCAGTCTCTGAACACAGAACAACACAGACAGCTGTGATGACGTTTTACTTGCTGCAAGGTGTAGGGAATCCACTTGCAGAGTCTCCGCAGTTTCAGCAAAATGATGGTTTATTGAACAGCAAAAATAATACAATGTAATACAGTGTAGAGACACACCGGGTACTGAAAGGCAGCTCAGATACAAATTGAAGACAGTTCTTCACCCCCCTTTATACCCAAAAAGGCCCTCCCCACCAAGGTGTTGTGTGTAGGTGTTGTGAGTGAATTTACATATAAAGAGTGACCCCCTGGAGTGTGAGGATCCTGAGACAGGGACGGGACAGGACAGGGTGGAGACTTTTATGATCATTGTAATTCAATTCTTATCACCTTATCTTATCCTTATCACCATAGTGGTGCCAACTGGAACCCCCATTCTCTCCCTGGCTTCCCCCATGATCATAAATTCCTAACATTGTCTGCATTCAAATGATCAACCAAGAACCTTGGGACATTTTTACCACTTTTCCTTACAAAGGGAAGCCCGGTCCTGACCTCGAGGTGTCAGCCTCTCAGTCGAACTCAGCCAACTTCGAAAGAGTAACTCCCCTCGCAGTGTCTTTTATTGAGGTACACAAACAGGATATGCAACTGACATTGAACATTGTTTGTCACCATATA
Source organism: Brienomyrus brachyistius (assembly GCF_023856365.1). NCBI lineage: Eukaryota > Metazoa > Chordata > Actinopteri > Osteoglossiformes > Mormyridae > Brienomyrus > Brienomyrus brachyistius. Next base: position 17,339 of record NW_026043583.1, read on the forward strand.
TGGGGTGGAAATATTCAAGCGACAGTTCTTGAGACGTGTTATTGCTCAATTAAGATCAAGCTGCGGCAGGGTGTTGTTTCTAAGCGTCTAGCAAAATGATGATAAAAAAAGTACATATTTCTCTAACACGATACTCCCAATGATTTTCTCACCTGTCATCACTATCTGTTGTAGGGACTTGTGATCTGAGGCGACACAGTTCTCAAAGCAGACCGTGATGCAGCTGCTCAGGGTGCTTTCAACAGTTCCCCAATAGAGTGTGAGAATGGGAGATGGGCTTTTCTGAGCTTCCGTGGAGAGTAGAGGTGCTGCTGTGCTTTCCTTACTATGGAGCTGATGTTGAAGGACCTGGTGAGATTCTCCGCCAGATGGACAACAAGGAATCTGGTACTCTCTACGATCTCCACAGATGAGCCATCGATGTGCAGCAGAGAGTGGTCACTCTGTGTTTTGTGTTCTTCTAACGTCAACAACCATCTCTTTGGTCAACATTCAGAGACAGGTTGTTGGCTCTGCAGCAGTCCGATAGTCATCACACTTCCTCTTTGTATGCTGAGTCACCGTTTTTATTGATGAGACCCACAACAGTCTTGTCATCTGCCTGATGTTGATGATGGAATTCGAAATGTGCATTGCTGCTCAGTTGTGAGTCATCGGAGTTAACAGCAGTGGGCTGAGCATAAAGTCCTGGGTTCCTGCTACAGCGTCTGAGCAGTTGCCTTCGTCGCCCATAGCTCCTGCGCAGCCCGAGCAGCCGCCTCCGCTGCCCCCTGCGGCCCCAGAGCCCGAGCAGCCGCCGCCTGCTTTGCCCGTAGCTCCTGAGCAGCCGCCTCCGCTGCCCCCTGCGGCCCCAGAGCCCACGCCCGAGGCGCTCCCTCCGCCTCAAATGACTGTGCCCCCTGGGGCTCTTGTTCCTGGCCCCACTCCTGTCCCTGACCCAGCTCCAGACTTTCCTGCCCTAGTCCCCGAGGAGGTCCCGGACAGTCTGACCACCGTGTGTGCCACGCCCCCTGATTATCCACGTGTGCTTCCCTGATCGTACCCAGCTGTGTCCGATTATTTTCAATCAGTCCTGTCTATTTGAGTTCATGTCTTACTAGAGTTCAGTGTCCGTCATTGAAGTCCGTCTGCGTGAGATGTTTCCTGCACCCCGTGTTCCTAATAAATCCCCGTATCCTGCCTGCCTTGCCTGTTTCCTGCCCGTCCGCCGCTCCCGTTAAATGGCGATCGTGACACAAGGCACACGCACATCAAGTACCAATGCAGCAAATACAGATGAACAATTTAGGAGGAATACTAGTCAAAGGAAGGAAGAAAAGCAGCCCACCCTATCTCATGGTCACGGACACAAACATCAGGGAGTGTTATGAAGAAGACATCACACTTAACACCATTGGTTTTATGCAGTGAATTACACCAGAGAGAGTTTTTACATTCTAGCTGTGTTACGTAACATTCCTCAGCCTTCAGGTTTTTTCCACACAATGCACGACATGCAGGGGTGCCAAACAAAACAGCGGAACTGCAGTGTAGCCAATTATTTGTTTCAGTAGTTTTAAGAAAACTAGAACATAAAATGTTTGTTTTACTTAGTCCACAAAAGAGTTTTTACCTATCTTAGTGTATTTTACATCACATACACTCTCGGTCCGTTGTGGAGTCCATCCCACTGTAGTTGGAGAATGCTGCCATCAGTCGCTTGGTGTAGCACTCGCAGGATTTACCAGGCTCCTGTTTAAACTGATGCATCATGCCCCAGTCCATGCGCAGGAGGACCAGTCTCTGAAGGGCTGTCGCATGGTGAGGCCTGTTCTGCCTGGGGTCCAGCAGGTCACTGGCAATGTCCTTCAACTCACAGTGGGCTTGCGTTCATAGTGGGGTACCGCAGGGTTCGATTTTAGGACCACTATTGTTCCTAATTTACATAAATGATATGGATACCAATATATACAGTAAACTGGTGAAATTTGCAGATGACACCAAGGTGGGTGGTGTAGCAGATACTGAATTAGTGGCTCAGCAGCTACAGCGGGATCTTGATTTAATTAGTGACTGGGCCGATACCTGGCAGATGAAATTTAACGTCGATAAATATAAGGTACTCTATAAATATAAGGTACATCTAGGGAGCAGAAATATAAAGTACAGGTATTTCATGGGTGTCACTGAAATAAAGGTAGCTGATCATGAGAAAGACCTTGGTGTGTATGTTGATGCTTCCATGTCCCATTCTCGCCAGTGTGGGGAAGCAATAAAAAAGGCCAATAGGATGTTGGGGTATATCTCCAGGTGTGTGGAGTTTAAGTCAAGGGAGGTAATGCTAAGATTATACAATTCCTTGGTGAGACCTCACCTAGAATATTGTGTGCAGGTTTGGTCACCATATCTTAAAAAGGACATTGTGGCCTTAGAAAAGGTGCAGCGTAGGGCCACAAAAATGATTCCTGGTCTTAGAGGAATGTCATACGAGGAACGGTTACTTGAGCTAAATCTGTTCAGTCTCAAGCAAAGGAGATTGAGGGGGGACATGATCCAGGTATATAAGATTCTAACAGGTTTGGATGCTGTTCAACCAAATAGTTACTTCAGCATTAGTTTAAATACACGAACTCGTGGCCATAGGTGGAAATTAGCGGGAGAACATTTCAAGCTGGATTTAAGGAAGCACTTCTTTACGCAGCGTGTAGAGTATGGAATAGTCTTCCTGATAATGTAGTGCAAGCTGAATCCTTGGGTTCCTTTAAATCAGAGCTAGATAAGATTTTAACGACTCTGAGCTATTAGTTTAGTTCTCCCCAAGCGAGCTTGATGGGCCGAATGGCCTCGTCTCGTTTGTATAGTTCTTATGTTCTTATGTTCAACTCCTTCATCTACAGTGTCAGATGAGCAAACCTTATCTCCCCCTTGAGGATTTGGACATACCAACATAGGGGCAAGAATTTCTGCTACCTCGTCCTGCTGCCTGAGTGTTTCGCCACGGCACTTCTTCACCGAGAAGGAGGTAGAGTCGGGTGCTGAATGGTTATGATCCTCGTCTGCAGGGGGGAGAGGGGAAGGGGCAGGGGAACCACTGGCTACTCCTCCCTCGGTGGCATAAGGAGGAAGCTGCTGTTTGGGCAGCAATGCTTGGGCAGGAGCCACACAGTTTATTTCTGGGTATCTAATTAGCGGACACCATTAGGTCCCTTCAGGGGCTCCACAGACAAACTCATTGACAAAATAGAATTGTCACAGAAAAATTCTTTGTCACATGCTCAGTCGACATGGACTGTGTGCTATTTACATATTTTTGGCACAAACGAAATCTCATATGCATATCGATGTATCTTTGGCACAAGTGGACCTCCATCACTTTAAAGAGGGTAAACTCTGATCAGGAAATTTACGACGTCAGAATAAACGGATTTTTTAACAGAAGTAACTGACATGCCCTAATAAGGAAATGCATACAATCAGAATACAATATCTGTGGTTTTTAACAGTGGTAACAATCTGATAATGAAAGGAATCAGATCAACATTTCTATAGCATGTAACAGAGCTTGCTCCCCTCCAGAACTCATTGTTCCAGTAGTTATCTGAAATCATCTGCAGGAGCTATTCTTTTATTTGTATATTAAGCATAATTATTCATGAATATTATTGATTATGTTTATTTGTTTAATGTTTTTATTTATTCGTATTTATTGTTTATAATATAATGTTATATAGTATTGCAACACTTGAAACGAGAGGTACTTGCCTGCCTTAGTGATATTTACTATTGTCTAAGTGTATTCCCACCTGTAGGAGGCAGCAATGGTTGTTATTAAAGGTGCTGAGATTACGCGGCTCAGGGCTGAAGGTGCAAAGTGAAACAGTCATTGACCGTATTTGCCATGTGTGATGGTGTCTGCATATCGGCCCTTTTGCGCCAAACAAACCAGTTCAAAGTACTGTGTGTTAAAATATCATATGAATAAATCCTCTCAAGAACTAAACTCAATATCGTATCCTCATCATTCAACGCGTCTGACTTTTGCACCTCTTACCACAAGGCAGTGGATTACATGGGGAAATTACAAACAAGGAGAATTTAATCTGTTTTTCCTCTACATTGTCGTTATTCAGAATATTACAGACTATGAACAAAAACGGACAATGTAAGAAAATAAAAAAATGTGTATGACAGAAAGCTAGAGTATTTTTGCAATGGTGAGCACTAGCTGGTTTATGTACTAGCTCACACTCAAGAAACAGCATAAATGCTACTCATACACAGTTGGGGGGCAGGGGTCAGTCCTTGTGCCTGTAATGAGGTCACCAGTTGAAACTAACCCAGCCTCAGCACGTCTGTGGGTCCTTGAGCAAGGCCCTTAACCCCCAGCTCCCTGGGCGCCCCAACAGGTAGCTGCACTTCGCGGACAACTTACTCCACAAAGAGTAAGTTGAGGGAGACATAAAAAACACAATTTCCCCACGGGGATTAATAAAGTCCATCCATCTATGGAATATTATTTAGCACTATATAACGCAGAATATAAGAATTACGATTTTATAAAAAGTATGCCAAATATCCATGATATAATCATTACAATGTAAACATTATAATGTAATCAACACAATGGAACCAACTGAGTATGTATTTGCACCTTTTGTTAGTCTGAGTTTCTGTTAGCTACTTTGTTAGTCCTGAATCTATGAATATTCACATTTTTATCGCGTATATTTTATCACTATGTAAAAGGACAAATATATTATCAACCTTTTAGTGAGACAATGTGTAAACGGCTGAAACTACCAAGGTTTACTACTGAAGGAAGGGATTCACCTGAGTTCACCAAAAGTTCATGGCTGAGTATTTTTAAAAAACCAAGTGGAGCTGCTCGCGCCACTATTATGTTCAACCGAGAGGCCAAACGGTAAAAGAAATGACTGTCAAACTTATCACCTAGGGGTAAATATAAATCTATACAAATATCACCTGCATGCACATTACTTCTTTTACAATAACCAACTCCTGATCCATACTGTTAGTCGTGAAAAAAATAACTATTGTGTACATAGAGGCCCTGTGTAAAAAGATAACTGCCAAGGAAAAGATCAAAAACATTTATTTCAAGGATTCAAAGTTTTTATGGTCATGTACAGTGTACAGTGCAGTTCTTATTTGATTAACTTGAATGTCTTCACAGACAAGACGATTAAACAAATAAAGCAGCGCAACATTATAGTAACTAACAACAAACAAAGCTCACGAGTACTATTACAATATTCATATCATTTATTTAAATTTAATTTTACCAAGTAAATTAATTGAAAAGCAGTTACCGCTTTACCTGCTTCTCGGGAGAAATAGCAGATATACAAACGTCATGTATGTAACTAAAATCTTAAGCCAATAAGGGCAAAGTTGTGTCGTAATGGAGGCGGATCCAGCCTGTGCAGCCTGCTAAGAGGTGCTGCCTGATGTGTCTTGCTCTCGCGGAGTTTTGGTACCATGTGACATGGTGACGTAATGCAACGGGCGATAAAAAATATAACCATGATGCATTGCGTCAGGACCAGAATGCATTGCTTTAAGCTAGCGCTGTATGTGGGTGCATGAAGTGGAAAGCACCCAATAATAAACATAACATTTTTTTAAAAATGTTTTCTTCACCGGTGCAGTGAATTTAAATAAAGAGCTATGATGGTGCTGCAAATGGCTTTGCATAGTAGTTAGTAGTAGCATTAGCCGCTGTGTGCGGCATTAGCTTTCTACAGTCCTTACAGATGGTTCGTGTTTTGTCTGTCTCCCTTTCGCCATTTATATTTTCCGCCGGGCACCCGAAATGCTGACACACAAAAGAGTCAAAAGTGTCTGGGGTATCTACTATAGTAATTTAGTCAGATGCCGACATATTTACAGCAGCTCATTTGCAGCGCATTCGTGAAACGGCTTTTCGCTCCAACGAGAAATCTCGTCATGTTGTAATATCGCGAGATCTCGTGACACGCGTTTCACTCCCACTTCTTAGTAACAGTCATGATTTGATAAAGTGACAACCTGCGTAATAATTGGTAATACATAGAGTTTGCTATTGTTCAGGCTAGCAGACTGTTATGGCTTGAGGTTAATGGTGCCTGTTACTTGTGAATTTTCACATTTGCAGGGATCTTCTGCCTCGTGAACGTGAAACGGGTAATTATGCTAAAAGAAGAAAAAAGCAGAACTGCAATGTGTGTAAGGCTGGTGCTGATTTTTCAGTCTGAACACAGTAAAATTTATACAAATTACCTGTATTCAAACTTGTATTCTTTATATAGTTTGGTTAATTACTATTTAAAAGTTTTATCTGCGCTCCATTGTATAACTTATATTGGAGACTTGTATGTACTTTTCGATTGGAAATGGTTAGCTGTATACAGGGGCGCCGCTAAGGGGGGGAAAGTTGGGACAATTCTAAGGGCCCACGCCCTTTAGGGGCCCCCAGAGATCTGAATGGGTGTGGTAGGGGGGCCCAACCTCATATTTTGTCATAGGGCCCAAAATTGCTAGCGGCGCCCCTGGCTGTATATACTTTGAATATTTTTATGATTAATTTCTTTGTTTATTTAATTTGGCAACAGATCTGCACTTTTAGCAGTATTGCTGTCAATTTTTGTGAAAGTTGTTACTAAATAAAACAAAAGAAGCAGACTTGTGTAAATCCTATATTGGTCGTGTATTCTTCCTGTAGCGTAGTGACAGCTTTTTGTACGGAAGCCGTGAACGGCTGTGCTTGCAAATATATTTTCTTCTGAATAATTAGAAGGATAAGCATATTTTGTCGCCGCCGCGAGATAGTCATGCCATACACAGCTCTGCTCGTTTTTGTACTGTAACCGTGTTACTTAATTTGCGAATCCATGAATTTAACGTTGACATTAAGTCAACATTGACATTGACAACGTTGACATTAAGTGTTGCACCTATCTAGTGTTTTACCGTGAAGGGCATGTTATATCTTGTCTCTAAGTCGCACTATGGTCCAGGGGAATGCTATGTCATATTAGAACATGTGTCGATGATGTGGCAATATAAATATTTTAGAATACTGTCAGTTTTAGTTTCAGAAATCCATCATTTGAGAAAAAAGGCCAGTCACGACAAATATATATGGAATATAACAACAGAGGTTAGCTGTATTTGTTTAAGTGTAAAGATGCACATAGAAACATGCATGAGCTCATCTGAGAATAAACTGAATGCAATGAAGATTTGTGACTCCTGCTGGAAAATGCGAATAGTGGCAGGGTCTTCAAGCAGTACATTTGTCTGAGAGTCAGTTAATATTAGGAAAGGCACCGTTTTTTTTTTCAATGGCGCTAATTATCAAGAAGGAAATGGAGTACCCCAGTACCTGGTTTACGGGCACTGGAAGCTCCAGTATCAGTCAGACTTTCATGTAAGTATATGTGTGTTTAATGACTTGTGCATGTTTCATCTTTACCAGGGGCAGAGGGGAAACTCAATAAATAGCCTTCTCTCACACTTCCAGGCCTGCAGAACTGAGCATGTCCCCTGGTTTTGTGCATATGTCTGTAGGCTTTGAGTTTTTCCTATGGGGGCTTCAATTTCCTCCCAGAGTACAAATACGTGCAGATCAGTTGCATTGGGGAGTCCATACTGTGATGCTGAGTGGGTGTAGGAGGAGATTGAGAGATGAAACTCCGGATGATTTACTCCCTCGGCTAACTAACCAGAACAGGATCGTACCAATACCAAAATGATAAGTTTATAAATGTTTTTCACTACCCTGATTCATTCAGTTATTTCTGTTTGTTAATTCCATCCCCCAAGCAAATACATAAATAAACAAACAAATATTCAGGGGGAATGTGTCATAGGTGATAGAATCAGTGGATGAATCTAAAGAAAAAAAGTAATGATTTCTTTCTCTCCAAAACACAATGCACAAAACTCTTAAGTTAGGTAAGACATTGAAATTTTATGACAGTAGCATGATGCAGAGGAACAACAGAAGGAAAAATCTAACTAAACCTGAGTCAACTAGGACTAATTACACTAAATTAAGTGGAACACACAAAATACCTAAAACAACTTAATAAACAAGCAAGAAATATTACATTTGATTAACTATACTGATGCCTGAGGGAAGTTCTTGTGCATAATGCAGCAAGTATATACAGCTGCAGAGACACTACACATAGTGCAAATAAATTAAAAAGTATACAGTACACACACTGATTCCTGAAAAATCTAAATACCATGGAATACTAATGAAATACTGATGATGATGATAATAATAGAAATAATAATGAATTAGTTTAGGGTATTATGCAATTGACATGTACAATTAAAAAAGAAATTGCACCAGACATTTCCTGTGGCAAAGAAGGGTTGCTTTGTGCCACATTACTCAAGTCAATTCACTTTATTTTGTATAGTACATTTTCATAGCCTTACATTGTCTCAAAGCACTTTACTTTGTCCCTGCCCAATTGTCCCAGTGAGCAAGATCTAGCCTGAAAAATTAGAAAGCGACATTGGCAAGGATAAACTCAGTCATAGTAAGAAACCTTTGGAGGAACCAGAGTGAAAGGGGGAGCCCATCCTCCACAGGGCAGAAGTCAGGTTAACAAAGTCCTGATTTATATGGTTTATATGGTTCAATTAGTTAAGTCCGGATGTAAATACAGAATAACTGGCAGCAGGGCACACAGGAAAGACGTAAACAGGCAGGAGGGCAGGCAGGAGGGTGGCACAGGCAGGACGTAATGGGCAGGAGGGCGGGCAGGCAGGGCAGCACAGGCAGCCAGAACTGTTTTGCCACTGCAGTTTGTTTTACAATTTCATCTGCATTTGTTCCCCCAAGGTATAACAGCAGCTAATTTATGAACATGCTGCTTTTCAGAAAAGTTTAATTTCCAGGAGCATGACCAGTGCATACATTTAGTGTTGATGGTTCTTTGTAAAATGGATGTTCTGTACTTTTATTGATCTGTCCATCCATCCATCCATCCATCCATCCATCCATTCATCCATTTTCTAACTACTTCTGATGAAGTTCCGGGTTATGAGGTATCCTGAAGCCCAGGCAATATGGGACAAACACACACATGCACACACATAGGGTATACCTATCCTTATGGGGCCCGCTCATTGACTTCTATTGGATAAATGCTAACGCTAACTATGACAATCTTAACCCCCACCCTGCCCTAACCATAACCATAAGTAACCAAGCAAAATAAAAGAGGTTTTGCATTTTTAGTTTTTCCACAGCAGTCACAGATTTTTATAAAATAGAGTTTTCCTGGTTTTCAGTTTCGTGGTCCCCATAAGGGAAAAAAAAAACAGGTATTTATCACGCTATGGGGTAGGATAGGTATACCCGCTCGCACACACACACACAGACATGCACACAAATGGATAGATCACCACAGTTACTATGGATGTCGATCCTGCAATAATGAGACAGAACTATCATACTTAACAGGATCATATCCCTAGTTCTACATATGCATAATTATATTTAAAAAAGATCCCACGCACCCAGCACATGAGATGTTTGAACTTCTGCCCTCTGGTAAACGTTACCGCAGTATGCATTGCAGAACAACCAGATTTAATAAGAGCTTCTAACCCCAAAGCCATCAGAATACTAAATGCTAATGAACATACGTTTATGTGAAACCCTACTCTCTCTTACTCTCTGTGCACTTTATTACCACAACTGGTATTAAGTTTACTTTTTATTTATATAGTATAGTGCAATAATATAATCACGATTTGTGTGTGAGTGTGCCCTGTGATGGGCTGCCCCCCATCCTGGATTGTTCCCTGCCTCGTGCCCATTCCACATTCCGGGATAGGTTCTGGACCACCCGCGACCCAGTAGGATAAGCAGTTTGGAAAATGGATGGATGGATATAACTAACATAAGACAGACATTACACCTAACAAACAATAAACACGAAATAAAGGAGTGGATACAAAAAAAATGTAATGCAATGACCAGATTTAACACCTGGATTATGTCCCCCCTTAGTCTCCTTTGCTCGAGGCTAAACAGATTCAGCTCAGCTAACCTCTCCTCATTAAACATTCCTCTAAGACCAGGAATCATTCTCCCAGCCAAGCAAGCCTGAGTCCGGCTTCCACTCCCCCGATCCCCAGCAATGTTAACTTGGAAGGGCGTATTCTGTATGCACAACTGAGACAACCCAGGTGGAGCTCAGCTTATCGGCTGGCAAAATTGCCTTCAGGTATCACCCACCCTAGTGAGAGTCCAAGCTAGGGCCGTTCTCAGAACTCACCCTAAACGAAGTCCTGCTCAAAAGTTGTAATGACCGCCTGAGGTACCTGTCAGCCTTGCCCGTAATGAGTCAGTGGGTGTAGCCGGGCTGACACGCTTTTGGGCATCCAATTGCTGAGAACTCCCCTTCGGTTCTGACAAACTGTACGATCACAAGCAGTGACAGCAGAGCCACAGACAAGCTCAACCAACAGAGAGCGAATGGTAAGCACCCAGCACCCGAAGGGCTCAACTGATCACATCCAAACGACTTCCTGATGGGATTGTGTACGTAACTGGTTTACTGTTGTTAATAGTGGTTGAACTTCTATGCAAGTCCCCTTGTTGGGGGAGAGGGAATGAATGAAAGCATAAGGTGAAATAAAACCTAAAATAAATCAAAAAGGTTAAACGGGAATCAAACCAAATGAATTGTGTTTCTTATTCAATTGTAAACATCAATTAGTTATGCAACAATAACCTAATTGGATGTTAATGTATTGTGATCAAACTGATTTAGTCCGTGAAGTTGATTCCTGCTTTCAGGCAAGAACCTGTGTGTCCAATTATGCGTGTTGTATCACCGCAGTTGACCACCAGAGACCCAACTCAGATGTTGTTAACCTACTATGGCGGACCACTAGAGGTGCAATTTCAATGGAGTGGCACTGCTATGGCTTGCCACTAGAAGCGCAATTTCAAAATTGAGTGGTAGTTCTATGCCTGACCACTAGAAGCGCAATTTCGAAATGGAGTGGTAGTTCTATGCCTGACCACCGGGGGCGCAATATCGAAATGGAGTTGTAGTTCTATGCCTGACCACTGGAGGCGCGATTTTGAAATGGAGTGGTAGTTCTATGCCTGACCACTGGAGGCGCAATTTCGAACTGGAGTGGTAGTTCTATGCCTGACCACCGGGGGCGCAATATCGAAATGGAGTGGTACTTCTATGCCTGACCACCGGGGGCGCAATATCGAAATGGAGTGGTAGTTCTATGCCTGACCACCGGGAGCGCAATTTCGAAATGGAGTGGTAGTTCTATGCCTGACCACTAGAGGCACGATTACGAAATGGAATAGTAGTTCTATGCCTGACCACTAGAGGCGCGATTTCGAAATGGAGTAGTAGTTCTATGGCTTGTCACTAGAAGCGCAATTTCAAAATTGAGTGGTAGTTCTATGCCTGACCACTAGAAGCGCAATTTCGAAATGGAGTGGTAGTTCTATGCCTGACCACCGGGGGCGCAATATCGAAATGGAGTGGTAGTTCTATGCCTGACCACTAGAGGCGCGATTTCGAAATGGAGTAGTACTTCTATGGCTTGCCACTAGAAGCGCAATTTCAAAATTGAGTGGTAGTTCTATGCCTGACCACTAGAAGCCCAATTTCGAAATGGAGTGGTAGTTCTATGCCTGACCACTAGAGGCGCGATTTCGAAATGGAGTGGTAGTTCTATGCCTGACCACTAGAGGCGCAATTTCGAACTGGAGTGGTAGTTCTATGCCTGACCACCGGGGGCGCAATATCGAAATGGAGTGGTAGTTCTATGCCTGACCACCGGGGGCGCAATATCAAAATGGAGTGGTAGTTCTATGCCTGGCCACTAGAGGCGCAATATCGAAATTGAGTGGTAGTTCTATGCCTGGCCACTAGAGGCGCAATTTCGAAATGGAGTGGTAGTTCTATGCCTGACCACTAGAGGTAGAGATATAGCTAGGCGGTTGCCGACGCTAGATGAGTGACACACACATTTAATGCATGCGCATGCTGCTTGTGGCCTTCTTCTGTGCCTTGCACAGTATAAAACCCCTTAAAACAATTACTGAAGCGAGACGGCGCACGCGTTACGGCGACAGATTTAAATTGTGAGTGCACTATATCTCGTCGCAAATGGTGCTTAACCACGGTGGGTCTCAAGCACAGGAGACTCCCAATTTCTAAATGACACACACTTGGCTCACAGCGCAAAGTTGTGTTAAACTTGCTTTGTCTAAAGCAGGCACACACATACGAGTATGATCCTGATAGGTAACTAAGCTATCGGTCTTATGTCCAAGCGCAACATAATTTAGGTTAGAACCTCATAACAAGTATTCCCGTTCGCTAATAGAGAGATCTCTCCCAGGATATATAGAAACGGAGACACTCGTCCGAATTGAACCTGGAAACAAAGCGCTACATCTGAGAATCTCGTCAGACATAGGGTTAAAGTTTACTGCAGTTTAATACGAAAGAACTACAATGAAATCACCGAAAATAAAACAAAATAATATAACTACTAATAATAGAAATAAAAATAACTATAATAAGCCCATATGATCCCGCTTAAATGCCTTCAGATTGCCATGAGTGCGACTTTTGCAACCAGTTCACAGTAGCGCTTCTTCACTGCACGTTCGGTCATAAAAAGTTTAAATTGTGTGCTCAGAATAAGTTTAAACCTTGTGCCTTGTGATTATTAACCAATTTTTATGCTGAATGGTCGGCTCAAACTCAATTGCGAAACACTGTGAGTCTGTTAATGTGTGACTTAAATGGAACTCATTAATAACCAGTATCACGTAATAACCTGGGTTAGAATAGAAGGCTTGTCCAACGAGCTGCGTCACCAGGTAATGTAAACGATCGGTAGCGAAGCTCCCCTCACGGCCAATGAGAGAGAGTCTCGCGATATTTCAGGCGAATTTGAGGTTTCAGAGCGTAGATCGCACAGGCAGGGATTCTTGTGAGCACTCAATGAACGGAGGCTGAAGTTGTGTAAAAGACATGCATTTATTCCTATAACTAACATAAGACAGACATTACACCTAACAAACAATAAACACGAAATAACGGAGTGGACACAAACAATGTAATCATGAAAATGCAATGACCAGATTTAAAATGAGTAACCTTAAAAGGGAAAATACTGTTCTGCAAAGCAAGCAATTTGTGGAAATACTGTCCTAAAGTAATATAGCAGGTGAATAGGAGTTTAGGTTGTTATAAATGAAAGGAAGTTTGTTTACTTGGTTGCAGAGTGGGGGGGGGGGGTCTTGGCAGTTGGTTGCGGAGGCTGATGAGCTGATGGGTGATGGCACTCAGGGAGGCGCGGTGTTTGCAGCGGTTGTTGGAGTGGAGCCCCTCTGATTCCCTCTCCTGGTGAAGCTTGGGCTTGGTTGCAGTTCTCTGTCCAGCTGGGTCTTCACTGATAGGCTTCAGGAGGGCTTCTTGTGGGCTTCTCTTCTCTTGGGCTGATGTTCTCTGCCTCTCTTCGTGCTGATGGTCTTTTGTTTTCTCCTCCCTTCTGTTTCTCCTCTCCTGGCTTTGTTCTGAGGTGCCAGGTTTTATAGTGTAAAGTTCGTGAATAGGAGTGACCAGGAATTCGACTCCTGGACCAATGGCTGACCATCCATTTGGCGGGCTTTCGGAAGGGGGTCTGTATCAGTCCTTTTGAGATTTATGACCAGAGTGATTTCCCTTGTATTGATGATTTTCGTTAGGCTGGTGTAACTTTTGATATATTCACTTTCGTGGTAACCACTGACCAGATTTGGAAACTGGAGTGATTTTCCATCGGTTTGATACCAAACATGCCATAGCAGCCTAGCGGTTCACACCTCATACCATCTGTAATGATTAATTAATGATTACTTATATTATGTCGTTATGTTATATTACTCACACCTTATTTTATGCCTCACAATCTATATAATTGTAAATATACTGTGTAGCTGCTGGCGCGTTCCAAACTAAATCTCATTGTACTTACAATGTCAATAAAAACATCCATCCATCCATCTAGGCAGGCCAGTGTCGCCTCCATCCTTCCTGAAGTCAGTGATTCCTTTGTCTTTGTGCTGTTTAGTGCCAAATTGTTTGCTGAACTCCAACCTATCAGTTTCTGGACCTCATCTCTGTAAGCTGACTCATAAGAACCAAAGAGATTTACAAATGAGAGGAGGCCATTCGGCCCATCAAGCTCCTTTGAGGAGAACTTAGCTAATAGCTCAAAAATCTTATCTAGCTCTGATTTAAAAGAACCCAGGGTTTTAGCTTGTGTTACAATAACAGGAAGACTATTCCATACTCTAACTACACGCTGTGTACAGAAATGCTTCATCAAATTCGTTTTAAAATGTTCTCCAGCTAATTTCCACTTATGGCCACGAGTTCTGGTATTTAAACTAACATTGAAATAGCCATTTGGCTGAACAGCATCCAGACCTGTTAGAATCTTAAACACCTGGATTATGTCCCCCCTTAGTCTCCTTTGCTCGAGGCTAAACAGATTCAGCTCAGCTAACCTCTCCTCATTAGACATTCCTCTAAGACCAGGAATCATTCTCGTTGCCCTACGTTGCACCTTTTCCAAGGCAGCAATGTCCTTCTTAAGGTATGGTAACCAAACCCGCACACAATATTCTAGGTGGGGTCTTACCAAGGAATTATATTATCGTAGCATCACTTGCCTTGTCTTAAACTCCACACACCTAGAGATGCAATGTGCCTTCTCGCGTGGTGTTCCTGCAGAGGGAGTCTGTGAGTGCTGGAGATTGGGGGAGGGGGCAGTGTGGCTATGTCTGCTCTGTGTTCCTCCAGACGAGCAAAGAAGCTGTTTAGCTCCTTTGCTAAAAGGGCGTTGCTGTTAACAGTGACGGTGTTGTTGCCTTTGAAGTTTGTAATGTGTTGTATTCCCTGCCACACCCACTGTGGGTTGTTGTATGTGAAGTAGACCTCTATTTTCTGTTTCTCTGCCTGCCTGGCAACCTTGATGCCCCTATTCAGGTTAGCTCTGGCTGCACTCTGTGTTCTTGACTGCGCTGTCTTGTCCTGTAGTATTGTATTGTTGCTCTTGTGTTTATCTTGCACTTTCTCCCTCTGTTTGTGCTCCTTTCACTCTGTATAGTTCTATCTTGCCCGCACTTGTGTCATCTTGTGTTGTTTCTGTTTTTCTTCTTTGTCTTGCACCGTGGTCCAGGAGGAACAATGTTTCCTTTCACTGTGTACTGTGTATATTGCTGAAATAACAATAAACCCACTTGACCACCTGCCTCGATTCATCCTGAAGAGTTTTCCAATGTTGTTCAAAGGTCTGTTTGTTTCGGGTGAAGGACACGCCCCTGGACGTGCTGGATAAGGGGACCACAGATCAGTGTCCTCAGTCCTGCTTCTCCCTTCAAAGCTGAGAGGAAGATGACCCGCCTGCTGGTTCTGGTTTTGGCTTATGGAGCTCTGCTTATCTCCACAGAGGCCCAGCAAGATTACCACAGTCTCCCTGCACTCTACAAGACGGCCATTAAACTCGCAGTCGAAAATGCTCATCAAGGAACCCGTCAGCACATGAATTTCTATAACATCCAGGGCCGTCCGAAGGTAACTGCTGAGAAAGTGTTTACAAAAGTGTGAAACTTTCATCATCTGCAAGCTGAACTAATGAGAATCACATTGATTTTGATGTTTTAATTTCAATGCATATGATGCTTAATGTCTCTTCACAATGAAAGTGATGGTTGTATATCTCAGCCCTGGTCAATTTTACCTTCTCACAGTTTCTCTCTGAATCTGCTGCAGTCAAGTCTGTGACAGTTTGCCATTTTTTGGGTGATTATTGTTTGTTATATTGCCTTTAAAACAGTTGTAGGCAATTTTGTATATAACGTGTTTATGTGATTTAGATCAGCAGTGAATACATTGACATTGAGATTCTCTTGAGAGCAACAAAATGTCCAAAGTCAACTGCAACAGACCATCGGGCTGACTGTATTTTCATGGACAAGAGGGTAAGTAAAGAGTCACTGTGACTGTGAGCATTGGACATATCAGTTAGCAAATTAATTTAGGTTCATGTTAACTTTTTTGATGCCCTGCGGAGGAAAGTTAGCCAACAATAAAGTAACAAATAGATAGGTGGCCTCAAACAGCCAGTTCCATCACCTTATTCTCAAATTTTAGTAGGTTTACAGGCTTAAAGGCTGGATTACCAGGCAGTTGAAATCAGCCTTAAATGGCAGTGTGGTGTTTTGTGGTGAAAGGGCAATTAAATCTGGTCAGAGCAGGGTAGATGCGCAGTGTGAATTACCCTTTAAATTTACCTCTTTAAATAGTGAACTACAGGACCACTTAGCTTGATCGGAGGACAGTATTTTAATACAGAGCAGTGTTCAGTTAAACGGGATTTGTTGTTCATACTTTTAGATGAACTTGCTTTGTATAATATAGCCTTAAGGTGACCCTGCTTTGGAAGCTCTTTCCTCTAAAATTGTTCTGTGTCATTAAACCCTGCAGTCCAGCAGCTCTGCCTTAAATCTTTAGATATATCTTTACTACACCTTCTCTCACTGTATTTATTGCCCACCACTCTTTAAATACTGTTTTTGTGTGTCTGTGTGTTTTTGCAGCCATTCATTAACTGTAGAGTTTGCAGCAGACGGTCTGGTAATAATCTTACACATCCATCAATTGACTGTGTACCAAACAAGAAAGTGGATGAAGTAAGTGTAGAGAGTCTTAGCATTATGGAAATGTAACAGGTGTGTGAATTGTGTCTAAACATGTGGTTAAACTTTGATTGTGTTTGTACATGCAAAAATTTGATCAGAGTACTGTTTATTAATGACAAGGTTACTTTTAATCTGAACAACAGTGGCAGCACCAGGGAAAAGCTTGGGGGGGGGGCTCTAGCTCCTCCTCCAATGACCATAGTACCCCCACAGCACCCCCAAAATATTGGTTTCATTTTTTCTTTAACTATCTGTAAAATCTGTATATTGTGTAAGACATTTTTGCGGTTTTTATAGCATACTTGTAGTGTATTTTTTCTTCAAAGTACACATAGAGGCTCTGTGAGCTAGACGTTAGAATTTCATATTTTATCATATTTTATCCATGCTGTAGCTTATCGTGCTGTGTGCTTCTATACAGCATCTACATAAGCTGAAAAGCTAAAGCACCCGCTCTAAATAATCTCACTCCCCTATAGCACCTGTAGCATTAAGTCACTGGCGCTGCCACTGCTGAATAAACGACTCCAATCTGACTAAACCGCTTAACTTTTCCTCCCCATGTTACATTTCAGGACAAACGACGTAATATGTGTCCTTCTGATAAACCTCCTCTCAGATCTAAAACTGCCTTGGCTTCCAAGGACACTAAAGAAGCTGAAGGAGACTGTCTGGGCTGTTTCTGATGGCTGATGGTCCTGCAATGTGGACCAGAGGAGGAAACTGGAAGGGAAAATGCTTTGCTTTATATCATGCCCACCCAAAGCCCCCAGTGAGTAAGCCATAGGCGCCGATAGCATGGAAAAACTCCCAAGAAGGAAGAAACCTTGGGAGGGACCAAACTCAAAGGGGGAGCCCATCCTCCTGGGGCCGGCAAAG
>NW_026043584.1:0-34939 GCF_023856365.1 Brienomyrus brachyistius
CTGCGAGTCAGGGAACATCACCCTGGAGACGGTGTGAATGTCATCATTGGACGTATAGGAGTGATGTCGGCAAACCGTTTGCAAAGCCCATAGCACTTCTGCTTTCAGTGTGGGTTGAGGAGGATGTACTGAAGGCATTATTTGTCATGGGATCCGGAGACACTGCCAAAACGGGTGTATGCCTATCTTTAGAGGTTGTACTTATCTCCACTGAATAAACATTTGAGGAAAATTTTTAGGTTAAAATCTGGGCTTATTCTATACTGAACAAAAATATAAACGCAACACTCTTGTTTCTGCTCCCATTTTTCATGAGATGGACTTAAAGACCTACAATTCATTCCAGATACACAATATTACCATTTCTCTCAAACATTTCTCACAAATCAGTCTAAATGTGTGATAGTGAGCACTTCTGCTTTGCTGAGATAATCCATCCCACCTCACAGGTGTGCCACATCAAGATGCTGATCTGACATCATGGGTAGTGCACAGGTGTACCTTATACTGCCCACAATAAAAGGCCACCCTGGAATGTGCAGTTTTTTGCTTTATTGGGGGTCTGGGGACTCAGAACCGGTCAGTATCTGGTGTGACCACCATTTGCCTCATGCAATGCAACACATCTTCTTCGCATAGAGTTTATCAGATTGTCAATTGTGGCCTGTGGAATGTTGGTCCACTCCTCTTCAATGGCTGTGCGAAGTTGTTGGATATTAGTGGGAACTGGTACACGCTGTCGTATACGCCGGTCAAGCACATCCCAAACATGCTCAACGGGTGACATGTCCGGTGAGTATGCTGGCCATGCAAGAACTGGGACATTTTCAGCTTCCAAGAACTGTGTACAGATCCTTGCAACATGGGGCCGTGCATTATCTGTCTGAGTGGCTGGTCTCAGACGATCTTGGAGGTGAACCTGCTGGATGTGGAGGTCCTGGGCTGGTGTGGTTACACGTGGTCTGCGGTTGTGAGGCCGGTTGGATGTACTGCCATATTCTCTGAAACGCCTTTGGAGACGGCTTATGGTTGAGAAATGAACATTCAATGCACGAGCAACAGATCTGGTTGACATTCCTGCTGTCAGCATGCCAATTGCACGCTCCCTCAATGCTTGTGGCATCTGTGGCATTTTGCTGTGAGACAAAACTGCACATTCCAGGGTGGCCTTTTATTGTGGGCAGTATAAGGTACACCTGTGCACTACCCATGATGTCAGATCAGCATCTTGATGTGGCACACCTGTGAGGTGGGATGGATTATCTCAGCAAAGCAGAAGTGCTCACTATCACACATTTAGACTGATTTGTGAGAAATGTTTGAGAGAAATGGTAATATTGTGTATCTGGAATGAATTGTAGATCTTTAAGTCCATCTCATGAAAAATGGGAGCAAAAACAAAAGTGTTGCGTTTATATTTTTGTTCAGTGTACATTGATTTACAGAATCAAATTTAAAAAACAAAGATACACTGATTTTATACAGATTACTAACTTTTGGGGATCACAATACAAATCTAAATATTTTAGACAAGTTACTTATCTGCTTATTGAATGGTGGGCGAAAAAAATATCTGTATAGTGTCCATTATCTAAAACCCCGCAATGACGTAGTTTGTGTTGTTCTTAAAATAATATTAACTTAAACGGTCAATCTGATTTTCTGGAGGAAAAATAATAGTTTTGATGAATCAACAGCTTGGGAAAATAGTCGCTAGATTAATTCAAAGAAAAATTGTCTGTAGTTGCACCTCAACAGTATAACCAGTGATAATACTATATAAATAAAATTAAAGTAATGGCACCAGCATAGACAGACACAGTAACAGTACAGAATGAGGTAACAGTGGCAGTGTGAGGAAATGTCAGCGTCACTGGCTGGTTAACAGCAATGGGGAGGAAACTTGTCTCTAAATCTGGAAATGCTTGTGCAGATGGATGGATGGAAGGTGAAAAGTGACAGTGCTGGGTGGCTAGAGTCTCTCAAGGTGCTGCTTGCTTTTCTGAGGCAGCACCTGAAGACGATGCCTTTGACCGCCAGAAGCTGTGTGCCCGAGGAACTGGAAGCTGTTGAAGCCTCTACAGCATCCTCTGCGATGTAGATAGGACTTTGGGGAGTCATCCGTTTGCGAAAGTCCAGGATCAGCTCCTTGGTTTCTCTAGCGTTGAGGGTGATGTTGTTATACATGGTGAAGAGCTGGGCCTACAAATCCCAGCATTCAAGAGGTGAAAATACAGACTTAGAGGGAATTTGGGAAAAGTGAAAAAATCCTCTTTACTCGTGTCTGTATAAATCTCACCAAGCGTAACTTTGCAGATTAAAGACTGGCTGAGAGTGTAAATGTAAACGCTGATAAGGAGTCAGGAACAAAGTGCTCATGTAGTGCACACCTGGGTCCAGAGGGCCCTTGTTCAGATGGAAAACTGAACAGGCATCTTTTGTGCTAAATGACAGCCGGTGCTGCTCAAGATGATGGACACTATGGGGAAATAAAAAAAAAAAGAGTTTTGAATGAAAAGACACACAAGAGTAACAGTGCAGCCTTGGTCACGTCTCCCCAGCTCATGACTGGACCAGGCTCCACATTGACCCCAAAACTGGCTTTACACACAGGAAACTCACTGAAACTCAACACAACATTGTCCTGATCTTGCCTGGGGAGTTTCACCTGGTTACTGAGATGACCGGCAGCACAGACAGTCTTACCAGCAACAGATATGCTATTAAGGGGTGCGAAGCGTCTGCTGCCAGCACATGGCTTTATATCTGTCGGCTGCATTTGCGCTGCTCCTCCCTCCTATAAAGAGGACAGTTGAACAGCAGTGTGAAGAAAGGGCACAGAAGCAGAAGTCAGTGGAAAAAGCCCCATTACTAACCCTAAGCCCAACTTACTGCAAACAGCCCACTGTATTTCATATGTCTGCTTCATATTTTCCATTTAATTGCCATAATCTCTGGCAGTCAGTGACAAAAGTTATTTACCCTTAAACAGTACTGAGATTGAGTAGAGTGAGGTACTTAAGCGGTATTATGGAAGAATAAAAGCTGAGTCCCATGTCCAGGCGAGATGCGTAGCTGACAGGCTGATGAATGTTTCAAACTCTTACCTCCACCGTACTGACAGGAACGGCGAGCTGCTGTGGCATCATGGCATTAAACTTCTGTTTCTCCAGGGAAGAAAACAACCAAGACCAACCTTAATAATCCACACACTTTGAAGACTGACATAAATGGTAAATATGAGACGTAAATATCATCCAACACTACCAGGTACTCAGTGAATACTCAGTCATGCAGAAATATAATCTAAAGTTATAATTATGGGGACACGTGGCCGTCCACTGCAGGTGACAATGTCCTAAACTCTTTCATACTTAAAGAACACATACAGTTATTACTTTGTAAGGATGCATAAAACTCCAGTTCAGTAAATTTATGGAATATATACTGCAGCAACTACTTTATAGTCATTTATTAAGTAACTGACTTATTTCTTCCCTGCGGGAACTTGTAATTATGCTGAAATAAAAATGTAACTTAACAGCGTTAAAAAGAACTCAGGAATCCAGTCCAAAATGCTTTAGTTTGACATGTGATCAAAATTCAAACTAAATTTCATAGAGTAAACTAATACATGATAGCATCCATGCAAAAGATCAACGGCAGAACAGGGGCTCTTAAGGCAGACTGCATTAAAAAGGAATTAATCATCTCTCTCAATTTAAATTTGGGATAATAATTCTCTTCAGAAGCCTCCATAGAATAGTGCATCCATCCCCTCACTTATGTGTAGAGACGTATCCTAAGGCTCTGGCAACAACATTCAGGTCAACAGCATCAAAAATTTCACAGCTAGTTTTAAAACTTGTTTTTCACTTTACGTTACAGCAAGTTAGTTAATATTAAATTATTGCAACGTGCAGATTAATAGTCAGAAAAGGTTTTTGAAATTTACATAATGATAAATGAGAACTATATTTGATTACTAATTACTGTTGACTAATTTCCTGTCTGGACTTTTCCCCCTTCATTGTTAAAAGTCATTATATGTCTGGGTGCCAGTCAGTGGAAGCACACAGACACCTGGCCTATTCATTCAGCACCAGCCCATCAAGTAGAGAATTCAGCACCACGGACAGTGACCTGTGTTACTATGACATCAGGTCATTGGCTCTAAATATTTTTCTAGAAATAACTAAATGGCTCTATTGTAGAAATTTCCAGCCAGAGACTGGGTTCCTATATGAAGAGAATATTATTATTCAGACAAAGAAAATAAACTACAGAAAACTAGCTCTGCATGTCATCTCCCCTTTACTCCTTAAGCAGGGCACACGCACATCAACAAGTACCAATGCAGCAAATACAGATGAACAATTTCACAGCTTCAGAAGAAGTCAGATTTCTGTGTAATTCAGAGATTGTCAAAGACTTCTGATAGAACATTTTCTGCACTTGAGTCTAATTTCAAGATAAATTGCACCTGGGTCTATTAAAACAAGGTGATGCTGCCTGACCTACCAACCAAGGCTGGGGAGGAAACGTAGGAATACAAGGAAAGCAAGGAAGAAAAGCAGCCACCCTATCTCATGGTCACGGACACAAACATCAGGGAGTGTTATGAAGAAGACACCACACTTAGGACCATTGGTTTTACGCAGTGAATTACACCAGAGAGAGTTTTTACATTCTAGCTGTGTTATGTAACATTCCTCAGCCTTCAGCTTTTTTCCCCACACAATGCAGGACATGCAGGGGTGCCAAACAAAACAGTGGAGCTGCAGTGTAGCCAATTATTTCTTTCAGTAGTTTTAAGATGGTTTGTGAGGTTGTGTGTTAGAGATGGCGGTGAGCAACACTGAGGCATCTCAGGGAACCATGTTGCCCATATTAAAAAACATGCACGCATGCAACTCAGGCAATCCAGCATTTCTTATTTCAGTTACGTATGACACTGCATGTTGCGGTTTTACATGTTCACTACAAGTCAGTGGTTTTTTCCTTGTATGATTATGGCCACATTCACACCAAAAACACACTAGACATACTGTACAAGGCACTCAAGGGAAAAATTCTCAGAACACAAAGTGAATGTATCAACCGAAGAAGGATTTTTCCTTTTCGGAATATTCATTTTTTTCCATGTGGAACCACTGTCCATGATTCAATTGAGTGCATTCAAAGAATGATACATCAAAACTAATAGTGACAAAATATTCATTTAATATGCATTGTACATGAATGTAGGACTTAGATGTTGATGAATTTCTCATCAGTGAAGGGCATATACACTTAAGGGGTATTATGAAAAAAAAAGTTGAGAACCCAGAAGTAACTATCCGATTAAAGATGTAATCTGGTACATGTGCAGACCAGTGATGGATATGTAAATGATTCAAATTGCAAGGAGTTGGCATGTTTAATCACCAGACACAGGATGCCTCGTAGTCACATTAGACAGTGTTAACGGCACTTGACGGAGTTTGATAGGGTTGCATTGCGGGTTTACATGAAGCCAGGTGGTCATGTGCTGCAATTGCATGTGGGCCATGCGGATATCACAGTGGCCTGATATTGAAACCAATGGGCACGTGAGGCATCCACACACGTCGTGAAGTTTCTGGTCATCCAAGACAGACCACGCCAAGGAAGGATCGTCGGATTGTGCTCCAAGCATCACAGATCCCCATGACACCTGCGCCTGATATATGGACACAGCTACTGGACTCTCTACAACACCCTATATCATCGTGTCGCGATGACTGGCATCAGCTGGACTACGGGTTCACCGTCCCATGCATAGGCTGCCGTTCACAATAGCACAGAAACGGTTGCGTTTGGAGTGGTGTAGTCACTGGGAGGCATGGACTGATGGACTGATGACGACTGGCGTCCTACCATGTTCAGCGATACATCTCAGTTCTGCAGTACCACAGATGACCGTCATGTGCGTATGGTGGCGCTGCAGGGAGAGGAGCAATCCTGCCAATGCTGTGGAGTGACACACCACACTCTGACGGCACAGTGGTACACCAGTGACATCCTAGTAGTATCCGGGCCCAGGGGTGTGCTATACCCTACTGACATGGGACCAGCAGTGTGACCATACCGCCAACTCCGTGGTCCGTTTGATCTGATGATTATAATCATCGCGATACAGTCACATGCCCTTTCATCACATGCAGATTTCATTTTCACAACTTAGTCTGTTGCCCTTCACTTTTTTGCCACTGAGTTTGTGTTTTGACACTAAGTTGATGGGAATTGATTATTTAAGCGTCATCTAAAGAGCTTATATTAATTGGGTAAATTGCATAAGACTCACATGGTATTTTGAAAAGATTCCCATATGCGCTGATTAGCTGGGGTTGATCCAAGCAGCTGTGCACTTTTCTCCTGTAACATAAAAGTTTGCTTTTAGGACAGAAAACAAGGTTAAGACCATATTATGTAGTTTACATCTATCAAAATAAAACCAAAGTCACTGTTACCAAAAGAGTAACCATGTGTTATCAAATTTCCTAACATTTTGCTTCATCTTACTTTGGATGCCCATGGTTAGGAGAGAAGCAGAAATCTGCTCAATCATAAGAAAGACTTTTATTGCTACAGGGAGTGAGATCTTGTTGCAGGTGACAAGGCAGGATAGAGTGTGTTTAGAAAAATAATGAAGAGGGAATGTGAGTGTGAGCTATCGTGGCATCTGTGTATAACCCAATATGGCGGCATCCTTCTGAATGTAAATAACATAGCCGGCTTAATTAGCTTAATCAAGCGTAATTGAACTAAGGAAAATTTAGCAATATACTTTCCCTGCTTGGTGTGATAAATACAGCAGCAGCTGCTGGTGGACGGGCTACAAACAGACATCAAGAAGAAATCCCACCTCACAGCCATTTACTGTACCAAACCCCTTAATGTAACTTGTAAAGATGTAGGTATTGGCGTATTCACACATTCATTTGCAGTGTCCACTTCCTGTCCAGTAAATTTGGCAGGACGGAATTTGAATAACCTATAGGTCTGACTCATGTATGCGGCTGAAGGAGTAAAGATAGAATGGGTGAAGAATCCTGTTATACAGTCCTAGTAGACCGAGAACCACCTGATTGCTACTGTAGTTGGAATCAAGGGCTGAGCTGCATGGTGGCCTGGGGGACAATCATGAAAACACAGACCCACTGATATCCTCAAAACCCACAATCAAAAGGGGAGTCAGGCACGGTGGCCAACCACTTGGCCCGTTAAGCCACATGGTGGCCCGATGAGCAGGCAAACACACTATGGGCTAAGGGGTACAAGACAGAGGAGAGAATAGGATGGCCAGTGACATGTGAACAGGACAAGGCAGGGATGGATTCTGACATAGGTACCATACTACTTTGTTTAAATATGCCCAAGTGCATAGAATGTTTTAGTGCAAGTCTTAGACAATGGTATCTCTGAATGACACCGCAGTCTGACTCTTCCTGAAGGCCCTGAGAAGTTGTTTGTATGCACTTGCTGCCTTGACACTTGCTGATGTGCGTGTGCTCTGCTTGAGCAGTAAAGGGGAGATCACATGCAGAGATGATTTTCTGTAGCTTCTCAGTCCGAGTAAAAATAAAATCTTCTCGTTATATAGGAACCAAGTCTCTGGCTGGAAATTTCTACAACAGAGCCATTTAGTCATTTATAGAAATATACAGAGCCAATGAAGGAACCAGATGTCACAGCACAGTAACACAGGTCACTGTCCGTGGAACTGAATGAATAGGATAACCGGCCAATGTGTTTGTGTGCTTACACTGATTATATGTCAGGGGGGAAAATATTTATATCATTGAGGGGAAAAATGTAAAAATATATACAGTAAGGACAATATAATCGTAATTTAATGTATCCCTTCTGCTCTTTAAAAAGCACAATGTCTGACTGACAAATATGTCTATTATTAGCACATTTTAATAATTTAATTAATATTAAGCAGTACACCTATTTCCTGTAATCACTCTGCGTTAAAGCAATTTTTAAAACTAGCTGTGAACTGGATGCTGTTCTGACTGTTGTTGCCATGGTGCCTTATTTACTTTCAAATCGCATTGTCCACAACCTGATCAAAGGACCAAACTTTAAAATCAGTGCAGGGTAGTGTCGCAAGTAGTGATGCTTAGGCTTTAACCTATGTCCTGGAAAGAAAGAAAATCTACAAGCAAGATATTCTTGGATAAGAACGTCAAGGTATGCAACCTCTGGCAATAAAATTTTCTGTGCACAAATCAGCTCCACAATGTCTTTTAGCTGAAGGGTCAACTGCCAATCATCATCTGTGGGCTCTTTCACCTTGTCACACATGATCACAGGAAGAAGTCTTAGAAAATTCCAGTTCTGAACAGCCTGACCATAAAGCTTTACTCCATTGGAGTTTACTGCACATGGCTTACTCAACACATCAGAGCCACTGTACTTAAATTTCTTAATGCGTCTATTCAGAATTGAATAAGTGAACCACTTTTTCTGCTTGATGAAGTACTTCAGGTAAAGGGCTAAATCATAGGAAAGGATACCCTCAAAAATGTCATGGCCTAAACAAGGTGGCAGGCCAGGCATACAAACATCGAAGTAATTCAATGAATTAAAACTCAGATATTATACCTTCAACGTTTTGTTGTTCCTCAGACTGTAAAATGCATTTGGATCTGTTTGAAAATCTGTTCGGGTTGTTCGGCAATACCTGCAGAAATATTCAGAAAAACAAAAATTTTCTGTAAATCCACCGATATTATGAGACCCCAAATTGTCCCCTGCAATGCACAAAACAGTCCCTTTTACTTTTTCCTCTGCCACCGTTATTCCATTGTCTTCCAGGTCTTTTAAGTCTGCAATGAGCCTTGAGAAAACTTTGTCATGGCCAAAGTGTTTGAAGTCTTTTTCCTGACACAGCATTACAAGTGACATGTGGTCTGTACTTGATGAGGTGGTAAATTAGCCAGAGACAAATATACAGCTACTACTTTGTGCTGCTTTTTGCTGAACCTAATGGGTTCACCGCCTCAAAAGAATCTTGATATAGAATTAGTTTTAGACATGATGGGTTTTGAGAAAAGAACTCATTGTTTTTATATACCTGACCATCACTGACATCACAAAGCACATCAGTGTATGGTACGTATGTACCCTGTGCAGCACAATTCTGCCATAAGTCTGACTCCAGTAAATGTCTCAAAGTGTCTTTCAATGGAACATAGTAGGCAAACCTCTGTGACCTTGTTTCATCCCTTCCTAAGTACAACTTTACAGGTTCTGTGTATCTAAACATCTGTTTAAAAGCCCTAGTTCTTGAAAAATTGGTTCTCATTGGTCCTTCATGACTAATGGTGAAAAGGTCAGATTCCTTCACAACATCACATATACTACCAATAACCTCATCTGTTAATTCAGTTAAGTCACTTTTCAGGAATGCACTTAATTTATTCAAAGTATATGTCTGTCCTAGTTCATGTATGCTTAGCATCTCTTCAATAATATTTTGTATAGTTGATGCTGGCAGAAGAAACTGCCCATGTAATTTCAAGTAGAAAAGAGAAATATTTCTAAGAAAAAGGTCACTGAAATTTTCTGTAAGATGGACTTCACCTTCATCAGTCTCACTAAATCTCTCTGTAGGGCCTGTAACTAACGGTTCAGTTTCAAGAAACTGAGAAACTGTCTCCTTATAAAGATCTCTTATACTGTCCACAGAACATTGTCTGTGTTTCCTGGACATGTAGGCTGTAAACGACGATCTCACAGTGAACGTATGGTCGCATCCTGTCACCGGACATGTCACAACACGTCCTTCGGCTATATGTTCCTTTAAGTGAGCTGTTAGTGATCTGACATCGCGACATTGGCGCTGGCACATAGACATATTACACGTAAACACCGTAAGGGCATTTGTAGTATCAATATATGAATCTGTGTTATGTTTACGGTAAAAATGAGCCTTAAATTCCCCATATGAACGAAACGTATTGTGGCAATCTGTAGCGCCACACTTGAACACGCATCGTGGTTCATGACGGTGAAGTTTGACATGTAAAACATGTTCCCTAAGGGTTTGCACTGATGTTCCACAGAAATAACAACTAAACATTGTAACTGCGTGAACAAACACGCACTCTATTGCTGTTTTAAACACCTAAATGCTGTTTCACATCCCGCTTGCAAATCTAAGTTTTACATGTGCTGCCAAGATACGTTCATGCGCCGTCAACACGGTACATGCTACTCGTGTTTAAAACCACACACTGCTTAACACTGCTTAAAACGATTTAATTTAACTTACCAATTTGCCCAGACACATTTATTTTATTTTATATTCCCACTAGTTTGTAGATTTTTTTTAAATGTTATGTTTGTTATTGGGTGCTTTCCACTTCATGTACCCACATACAGCGCTGGCTTAAAGCAATACATTCTGGTCCTGACGCAATGCATTGTGGTTAGATTTTTATCGTCCGCTGCATTATGTCACCATGTCACGTCGTACAAAAACCTCGCGAGAGCAAGACAGATCATCCTGCACCTCTTAAGTGTTATGTAGTTTTGCCTGAAACGCAAAAATAAAACAAAGCAATTAAAGCCGATCAGTGGCTCAAATTCTGCTGTAGCGATTGAAGAACTTTTGTCGGAAGTTGGATTCGAACCCATGCCTTACTTCGGAGAACAGAATACCCCTTACTTTGAAAGGCCATTTTCGCTGCGCAGGAGGCTTTAGACCGCTCGGCCATGGGGCAGTTTCCAGTTGAACCCTAAGGAGTAGGTTAAGTCCAGCCTTGGCTTCCAAGCTGACGTTTTTCTACATATGTGCTTGTGTATCATGGACAGTAAGAGGGGGCAGGCAAGGAGAGAATTTCTCTCTTTGGGGATCAATAGAGTGTTGTTATTATAACGTCTAAAACGTATGATGGTCTGTCGATAAATCAATAACAATATCAATGAAGTCAATGTTTATCTAAAGGAATCAGAATTCAGGAAAAGCCAGGGGCCGGACCGAGTGTAGGGGGCGTGGCCAGAGACAGCCTGCTGACTGTTCCAAATCATGGGTGCATGTTACAAGTCCGGAACATATTTTAACTTAGTACTAACTTAGCATCATATTTGATCTGATTCGACTGAATATCCCAGGTTTCCATCTCTCATGCATCTGGTGTGACGTGTTTTCAGACTCTCAGGCTGGCGCAAAGAAATCTTACGGGAATTGAACGTCTCACTCCGGTCAGCTGACCAAAGTTGGTAACCTTGGTATTGTGTGTAGGAGATTCGGTATAACTATAATTTCGTTCTCCATTTACATGCCCGTAGTGTCTTTAAGTGTTATGTAGTTTTGCCTGAAACGCAAAAATAAAACAAAGCAATTAAAGCCGATCAGTGGCTCAAATTCTGCTGTAGCGATTGAAGAACTTTTGTCGGAAGTTGGATTCGAACCCACGCCTTACTTCGGAGAACAGAATACCCCTTACTTTGAAAGGCCATTTTCGCTGCGCAGGAGGCTTTAGACCGCTCGGCCATGGGGCAGTTTCCAGTTGAACCCTAAGGAGTAGGTTAAGTCCAGCCTTGGCTTCCAAGCTGACGTTTTTCTACATATGTGCTTGTGTATCATGGACAGTAAGAGGGGGCAGGCAAGGAGAGAATTTCTCTCTTTGGGGATCAATAGAGTGTTGTTATTATAACGTCTAAAACGTATGATGGTCTGTCGATAAATCAATAACAATATCAATGAAGTCAATGTTTATCTAAAGGAATCAGAATTCAGGAAAAGCCAGGGGCCGGACCGAGTGTAGGGGGCGTGGCCAGAGACAGCCTGCTGACTGTTCCAAATCATGGGTGCATGTTACAAGTCCGGAACATATTTTAACTTAGTACTAACTTAGCATCATATTTGATCTGATTCGACTGAATATCCCAGGTTTCCATCTCTCATGCATCTGGTGTGACGTGTTTTCAGACTCTCAGGCTGGCGCAAAGAAATCTTACGGGAATTGAACGTCTCACTCCGGTCAGCTGACCAAAGTTGGTAACCTTGGTATTGTGTGTAGGAGATTCGGTATAACTATAATTTCGTTCTCCATTTACATGCCCGTAGTGTCTTTAACCGGCTGCACAAACTGGATCCGCCTCCATTACGACACAACTTTGCCCTTATTGGCTTAAGAATTTAGTCACATACATGACGTATATCTGCTATTTCTCCCGAGAAGCAGGTAAAGCAGTGGTAACTGCTTTGTAGTTAATTTACCTGGTAAAATTAAGTTTAAATAAATGATATAAATACTGTAATAGTACTCGTGAGCTTTGTTTATTTGTTATTAGTTATTGTAATGTTGCGCTGCTTTATTTGTTTAATCGTCTAGTCTGTGGAGACATTCAAGTTAATCAAATAAGAATTGCACTGTACACTGTACATGACCATAAAAACTTTGTATCCTTGAAATAAATGTTTTTGATCTTTTCCTTGGCAGTTATCTTTTTACACAGGGCCTCTATGTACACGATAGTTTTTTTTTTCACGACTAACAGTATGGATCAGGAGTTGGTTATTGTAAAAGAAGTAATGTGCATGCAGGTGATATTTGTATAGATTTATCCACACCCTTGTAGCAGTGCTGCCATTGCAGTCAGATCTCGCAAACTAGGAGTATTAGTTGTCTTTATTTCTCTTTATTTCTTGACGCCAACCCTCTCCATTAATCCGGGCTTGGGACTGGCACCTACCTGAGCTGGCTTGCTCCCTTAAGTGGCTGGGTTAGGCTAAACTATATATATATATTTACCAAGACTACAATAAAACATCTCGAAATGTGTAGTCTAGCAAAACGCAGTTTAAAGAAGGTAGCCTACCTGGCGAAATTGCAAACAAATTAAGGGCGTTAGGCAGCCTTTAGATCCTACCCATCATGCACTGCAGTTTTTTGCTAATTCCTCAAATGGAAAACTGTCCATCCATCCATCCATCCATTTTCCAAACCGCTTATCCTACTGGATCGCGGGGGGTCTGGAGCCTATCCCGGAAGCAATGGGCACGAGACAGGGAACAACTCAGGATGGCGGGCCAGCCCATCGCAGGGCACACTCACACACTATTCACTCACGCATACACTCCTATGGGCAATTTAGCAACTCCAATTAGCCTCAGCATGTTTTTGGACTGTGGGGGAAACCAGAGTACCCGGAGGAAACCCCACGATGACATGGGTAGAACATGCAAACTCCACACACATGTGACCCAGGTGGAGACTCGAACCCGGGCCCTAGAGGTGTGAGGCAACAGTGCTAACCACTGCACCACCATGCTGCCCCCTAAATGGAAAACCATTAAATACAAAAGGAAAACAAAAGTGCTGTAAGACTGTATACTTATGTGTATGTTAGTAAAGGCTGTAGCTGACACAACGGACCCCACTAATTAGAAAGGGGTAATTGTACACATGTGGCATCCAGTATGTTCTTCTATAACAGTTTTTTAAAAAAAAAAAAAACTCACATTACACAAATTGGCACTATCAAAACGAGGATTATGGGGAAAATGGGGACTGTGATGGAGATTACATACACGTAGGCATGGTATTTAGTTTTTTTTAATCTGGTCACCTTCCAGAGTAATTGTAAACTAAAACCATCTTCACCCTATTTGATTCTTTATAAATGGACAATCAGTCGTGCAGTAAATGGGGGTATAGAGAGACACAGAGCTTGTCTAACAAGAAACCCTGGGAAGCTAACATTAATAGGGTGGGTATGGATAGCAAAACCATTGATACAGATTACAGATTTATATCTCACCTGAACCCTGGCGGGCTCCGTGCCAATAGGGGTTGGGATTAGGGTTAGTTAACTTAAGTAGTAATATTGATGTGTATATTCTCCTATTCTCCAGTCAGTGAATCGTGAAACGTAATGTTAATATGTTTCTATACCTATATGTTCTGCTTAAAAACCCATAAAGGCAAGCACAGTGTTTAGACATTCTGTTACTTAGACTAGTAAACACTAAGATCCTTCAGCTTTCAATTAACCTGACACAACAGTCTAAACAACAAATGTGTGCCATGTCATTTGTCATCTTTACATCTTGTATCCTTTATATGGTAATTGGATTTTCAAGGTGGAATTGCAGGTCGATCATTTTAAGGATCTAGATGTAAACCTCCCTGGTGTTGCTTTAATATTTTTTTTGCACAATTTGCTTCACACACTTCCTCCAGCAGAGAAGCTTACAATACTACACCCCACCAAATGACTGGATGATGCCTTTTTATTTAAGGTCTGGCTGTGAGCCTCGATTACCGATACACTATCTTCAGGCTCCTGCCGGGATCAGTCAGTATGGTGGACCTTTGGAGGAATGGGTACAAAACCATCAGGAAAGTTTGCAGGTGCTTCAAGAGTATGTGAAGGCTTAGTTGGAGGAACAAGCCACACCACGAAATCGGAAACACAATGAGTTGGTTAATGATTAGGGGTTTGATGAAGGTCAGCTGGTGTGTTTGCGGAACCATGTTCGAGGTAAAATACAGGATCATTGGGATGCCTGTTTGTATATGGTAGTTCGGTGTCCCCAAGATCAGGGTGCAGTTTACTCTGCAACTCCAATGGAGGGGGACGGGGTTGTCCGTCAAGTTCACCGAACAGAGTTGCGTCCAGTACCACAGGGGGTTGTTATGTCAGGGGAAGATGTTCTGGTAATGTCTCCTGAGTCTGGGTTGCCCACAGGGGCAACAGAAATGGAATCGGATGAGGACTCTGTGATTTTACGGGGACAGGGCTGGTGGGAGGGGTCGCAATAGAGCATCCACAAGTAGGCCTCGTATAATGGAGGAGGTTATGTCCCCCCCGAGGTGTAGAGACCAGTTAAACGTTCGGTGAGGTCCACCACTGGTCATCATACCAACCCTTATAAGTTACCACGGTCAGTGAATGATCGTTCGGTTGGGGAGGAAGACCAGTGGTTTGGGGATAGAATTCTTAGCTGTGATCGTTGGGTCATCAATTTCATTTTGGGGGATGGATTGTAGCCAGGCAATTATAGGCAGGTATAGGAACTGCAGTTCGGACTGGAGGCATAGCCGGGGCGAGATGGCTGTGCATGTTCCGATGGTAGGGCATATTGGCAAAGGAGCAGGCACGGGAAAGACAGGCAGGGTCCTGATAGATTTGGTGGAGCATCGGCGGGCATATTGAATTTGCAGTGTAGCAGCCTTTCTGTTTGCTTGTTTCAGGGGTGAACAATCTTATCCGCAAAGGGCCGGTGTGTATGCAGGTTTTCGCTGCAACTCCCTAATTAGATTTCTAATTAGAGGACTGATTAGCTGAAGAGTCCTCATACCTGGTTTTGAAGAGCTGACCTAAAGGTTACCCCAAAAACCTGTTTTTTTTTTGTTTGAATGGGGCAGTGAGTCATGGGGTAAACTACTGTTCTTTAGGGGTTTTCAAGGTGGAATTACGGGTCGATAATTTTAAGGATCAGGTTGTAAACCTCCCTGGTGTTGCTTTAATATGTTTTATCTGAGGTTGTATCGTGTATTATCAAGCCAGCCGGCTTAGTGGCCTCGGGAGCGGGGTTTAGTGGGAGCAGCTGGCTAGTTTTATTTTCTTTTTTGTTTGTGTCTTTTTCTTTGTTGTATGTATATTTTGGGTTCATTATTAGGCAGGCTGGGCCTTTTGGCACCTGTAGTCTGGGTGCTGGATTGCCCATAGGGGTCTTTTTTATTGCTGTGATTTGCTGTGTCATTCACTAGTGTGATTTGTGCTGGATGTGTTTTTAAGGTTGTGCTGTGGCGTGTACCTGAGCAAACTTTGGGCAACCTGTTCTCTTGTTGGCTTTATTGACAAAGGGTGGATTAGTCTAATTACGGCCTGCTACAAATAGCTGCATATAACGTATAAAAAAAATCACCTTATGGGTGCTCCGTAGGGTAGCAAGATCTTGAGTTTTTTTTACAGTACTCGGGTACGTTTTAAAATTTTCGACCAATCAGCAAACATTATTCTGACAGCATAGCTGGGAAACCAATGAAAAGTGAGTGCAACGTTCTAGAACTTGACTTCGGGTTGACGCTCCCTATAAAAGAGCTGGGTACTGCTTCAAGGCGTTCAGTTGGCGCTACCTCCTGATAGAGTAGCACTGTACGGCTCTTGTTCCGTAAAACAACATCAAAAGGATGAAAAAAAAAACAATATTTAAAGAAGACGAAAAAAATCAATTTTTAAAGAAGACGAAAAAAACATCGTCTAAAAAAATAAGCCAAAAAAATAATATCCGAAGAAGGAAAAACATGCAAAGTAAAAAAAAACAAACAAAAATAAAATACAATATCCAAAGAAGAAGGAAAAAAACATCCAAAGGGAGAAAAGAAGAACTGAAGGGCCAACGAGGTAGGAGGAAATACAAATTTCGTTTCAGCACCGTTGGAGTGCCAAGCCGTGAAAAGCATTTGGCCAGAAGACAAGGTAAGTGTTGTATCTGTTATTTTAAAACAGCGCTTTTCAAAATGCTGCTTTATAATCGTTTGAGATCGTTAGCCAGTGTGACAGCTGAAGGCTTTTTGAGTTTACCAACATAAAGTTTTATTTCTGTATTAGGACATTGTCAGGAACAATGATGTGTTCATCGCTATGATGTGGTCAAAAAGCGATGCATTGAATCTTAGAAACATTTGTGATTTTTCAAACGATGCTTTTCCTTTTATTTAATCAGTAAAATTTCCATCGGTTTTATATAGTGCCCCTTGAAATATGTCTTTAGCTCATTTTCCGGGCATTTTACTAGAATGCATCCTGAGAAATACACAAGCTCTGCTGCATTTCCGTGCCTCGATGTTTAGTGCCGAGTATAATTGTTGCAGTTGCCTTTTATATATTCCATGAGACCTGTTGGTACCAAGAGAAGTGTGAGACTGTCAGGGTGAATTTATCATACAATCGCACGCATAAATACCTGAGGGTTGCCAGTCCTTTTGCGTTGTTACAGGAGGACTAGAGCTGACGAGTGTGTTTCTACACACTATCAAGGGCATTGTAGTACAGTTTTCTCAGGTGGGAGAATGCTGCCGATCTCCTATTTGACAATACAGCCCTTGATATATTAGAATATTACAGAACTAGAAGCCTTTTGCAAGGAAGAATGTGAGAAAATCCCAAGTACAAGAACTGAAAGCCTTTCAGCTGGCTATAAGAAGCGCTTGTAAGCTGTGATATCTGGCAGAGGAGGTGTTACTAAGTACTGATTACGTAGGGTGCCCAAACTTTTGCAGAGTGCCATAATAATGTTTTTATTTTGTAATTTTGTTCAATTTATGGCATAAAAAGTAACTATTCATCAATGTTTGCTGAAAATATTGTGTATTTTTCCCCCAGTTCCTAAAGAGACTGTATTAACTGATATTGTTGCTTTTGTAATTGAAAAGATGTTATTTGTCAAGGGGTGCCAAACCTTTGCATAAGACTGTACACAGTGTGTGTATGTGTTTATGTGAGTGTGTGTCTGTGTGTGTGTGTGTATATATATATATATATGTGTGTGTGTGTATATATTTCTGTATATGCATGTGTATATATATATTTATATATAGTTCACACACATTCAAACTTATTTGAATACACATTCAAAATTATTTTTATTATTATTATTTTCGTTTTTTTTTTTTTTTTGTGTTTTAAAATTTTTTATTTTTGCAATGGAAATAAAAATAAAGCAGTCCTCCGTAGAGGAGGGGTGGTGGAGGGAATATATATATATATATACATATATATAAAATAATTGTCACACAACTGGGGTGACATGCCTTTCCTGCTCACCCAATTTTAGTGCACTTTAGTTATGCATAATGACCTTCTAGTCTCGATACACCCATATATATATATGTATATATATATATAGTTTTTTTTGTTTTTTTTTTTGCAATAGACAATAAAAATAACGCAGTTCTCCGTAAAGGAGGGATGGTGGATGGAATATATATATACATATATATAAAATAATTGTCACACAACCTGGGTGACATGCCTTGCCTGCTCACCCAGTTTTAGTGCACCTTAGTTATTCATAATGACCATCTAGTCTCGATACACCCATAAATATATATGTATATATATATAGTTTTTTTTGTTTTTTTTTTTGCAATAGACAATAAAAATAACGCAGTTCTCCATAAAGGAGGGATGGTGGATGGAATATATATATACATATATATAAAATAATTGTCACACAACTTGGGTGACTTGCCTTGCCTGCTCACCCAATTTTAGTGCAACTTAGTTATCCATAATGACCAACTAGTCTCGATACACCCATATATATATATATATGTACATATATATATAGTTTTTTTATTAGCAATAGAAAAGAAAAATAACGCAGTTCTCCGTAAAGGAGGGATGGTGGATGGAATATATATATATATATATATACATTTATATAAAATAATTGTCACACAACCTGGGTGACATGCCTTGCCTGCTCACCCAATTTTAGTGCACCTTAGTTATCCATACTGACCATCTAGTCTCGACACACCCATATATATATATATATATATATATATATATATATATATGTATATATATAGATATTTTTTCTTTTTCTTGTGTTTTTTTTTCGCAATGGATATTAAAAATAAAGCAGTCCTCCGTAAAGGAGGGGTGGTGGAGGGAATATATATATACATATATATATAAAATAATTGTCACACAACCTGGGTGACATGCCTTGCCTGCTCACCCAATTTTAGTGCAACTTAGTTATCCATAATGACCAACTAGTCTCGATACACCCATATATATATATATATATGTACATATATATAGTTTTTTTATTAGCAATAGAAAAGAAAAATAACGCAGTTCTCCGTAAAGGAGGGATGGTGGATGGAATATATATATATATATATATATATATATATATATATATATATATATATATATATATATACATTTATATAAAATAATTGTCACACAACCTGGGTGACATGCCTTGCCTGCTCACCCAATTTTAGTGCACTTTAGTTATCCATACTGACCATCTAGTCTCGACACACCCATATATATATATATATATATATATATATATATATATATATATATGTATATATATATAGATATTTTTTCTTTTTCTTGTGTTTTTTTTTCGCAATGGATATTAAAAATAAAGCAGTCCTCCGTAAAGGAGGGATGGTGGATGGAATATATATATAAAATAATTGTCACACAACCGGGGTGACATGCCTTGCCTGCTCACCCAATTTTAGTGCACCTTAGTTATTCATAATGACCATCTAGTCTCGATACACCCATAAATATATATGTATATATATATAGTTTTTTTATTAGCAATAGAAAAGAAAAATAACGCAGTTCTCCGTAAAGGAGGGATGGTGGATGGAATATATATATATATATATATACATTTATATAAAATAATTGTCACACAACCTGGGTGACATGCCTTGCCTGCTCACCCAATTTTAGTGCACTTTAGTTATCCATAATGACCATCTAGTCTCGATACACCCATGAATATATATGTATATATATATATATATATATATATATATATATATATAGTTTTTCTGTTTTTTTTTTGCAATAGACAATAAAAATAACGCAGTTCTCCGTAAAGGAGGGATGGTGGATGGAATATGTATATGCATATATATAAAATAATTGTCACACAACCTGGGTGACATGCCTTGCCTGCTCACCCAATTTTAGTGCACCTCAGTTATCCATACTGACCATCTAGTCTCGACACACCCATATATATATATATATATATATATATATATATATATGTATATATATAGATATTTTTTCTTTTTCTTGTGTTTTTTTTTCGCAATGGATATTAAAAATAAAGCAGTCCTCCGTAAAGGAGGGGTGGTGGAGGGAATATATATATACATTTATATAAAATAATTGTCACACAACTGGGGTGACATGCCTTGCCTGCTCACCCAATTTTAGTGCACCTTAGTTATCCATAATGACCAACTAGTCTCGATACACCCATAAATATATATATATATATGTACATATATATAGTTTTTTTATTAGCAATAGAAAAGAAAAATAACGCAGTTCTCCGTAAAGGAGGGATGGTGGATGGAATATATACATACATATATATAAAATAATTGTCACACAACCTGGGTGACATGCCTTGCCTGCTCACCCAATTTTAGTGCAACTTAGTTATCCATAATGACCAACTAGTCTCGATACACCCATAAATATATATGTATATATATAGTTTTTTTTTTTTCGCAATGGACAATAAAAATAACGCAGTTCTCCGTAAAGGAGGGATGGTGGATGGAATATATATATAAAATAATTGTCACACAACCGGGGTGACATGCCTTGCCTGCTCACCCAATTTTAGTGCACCTTAGTTATTCATAATGACCATCTAGTCTCGATACACCCATAAATATATATGTATATATATGTATTGTTTTTTTTTTTTTTTTTTTTTGCAATAGACAATAAAAATAGCGCAGTTCTCCATAAAGGAGGGATGGTGGATGGAATATATATATACATATATATAAAATAATTGTCACACAACCTGGGTGACATGCCTTGCCTGCTCACCCAATTTTAGTGCAACTTAGTTATTCATAATGACCATCTAGTCTCGATACACCCATATATATATATATATATATGTACATATATATAGTTTTTTTATTAGCAATAGAAAAGAAAAATAACACAGTTCTCCGTAAAGGAGGGATGGTGGATGGAATATATATATATATATATATATATATATATATATATATATATATATACATTTATATAAAATAATTGTCACACAACCTGGGTGACATGCCTTGCCTGCTCACCCAATTTTAGTGCACTTTAGTTATCCAGAATGACCATCTAGTCTCGATACACCCATGAATATATATGTATATATATATATATATATATATATATATATATATATATATAGTTTTTCTGTTTTTTTTTTGCAATAGACAATAAAAATAACGCAGTTCTCCATAAAGGAGGGATGGTGGATGGAATATGTATATGCATATATATAAAATAATTGTCACACAACCTGGGTGACATGCCTTGCCTGCTCACCCAATTTTAGTGCACCTTAGTTATCCATACTGACCATCTAGTCTCGATACACCCATATATATATACACTGAACAAAAATATAAACGCAACACTTTTGTTTTTGCTCCCATTTTTCATGAGATGGACTTAAAGATCTACAATTCATTCCAGATACACAATATTACCATTTCTCTCAAACATTTCTCACAAATCAGTCTAAATGTGTGATAGTGAGCACTTCTGCTTTGCTGAGATAATCCATCCCACCTCACAGGTGTGCCACATCAAGATGCTGATCTGACATCATGGGTAGTGCACAGGTGTACCTTATACTGCCCACAATAAAAGGCCACCCTGGAATGTGCAGTTTTGTCTCACAGCAAAATGCCACAGATGCCCCAAGCATTGAGGGAGCGTGCAATTGGCATGCTGACAGCAGGAATGTCAACCAGATCTGTTGCTCGTGCATTGAATGTTCATTTCTCAACCATAAGCCGTCTCCAAAGGCGTTTCAGAGAATATGGCAGTACATCCAACCGGCCTCACAACCGCAGACCACGTGTAACCACACCAGCCCAGGACCTCCACATCCAGCAGGTTCACCTCCAAGATCGTCTGAGACCAGCCACTCAGACAGATAATGCACGGCCCCATGTTGCAAGGATCTGTACACAGTTCTTGGAAGCTGAAAATGTCCCAGTTCTTGCATGGCCAGCATACTCACCGGACATGTCACCCGTTGAGCATGTTTGGGATGTGCTTGACCGGCGTATACGACAGCGTGTACCAGTTCCCACTAATATCCAACAACTTCGCACAGCCATTGAAGAGGAGTGGACCAACATTCCACAGGCCACAATTGACAATCTGATAAACTCTATGCGAAGAAGATGTGTTGCATTGCATGAGGCAAATGGTGGTCACACCAGATACTGACCGGTTCTGAGTCCCCAGACCCCCAATAAAGCAAAAAACTGCACATTCCAGGGTGGCCTTTTATTGTGGGCAGTATAAGGTACACCTGTGCACTACCCATGATGTCAGATCAGCATCTTGATGTGGCACACCTGTGAGGTGGGATGGATTATCTCAGCAAAGCAGAAGTGCTCACTATCACACATTTAGACTGATTTGTGAGAAATGTTTGAGAGAAATGGTAATATTGTGTATCTGGAATGAATTGTAGGTCTTTAAGTCCATCTCATGAAAAATGGGAGCAGAAACAAGAGTGTTGCGTTTATATTTTTGTTCAGTATATATATATATATATATATATATATTTATATATATATATATATATGTACATATATATAGTTTTTTTATTAGCAATAGAAAAGAAAAATAACGCAGTTCTCCGTAAAGGAGGGATGGTGGATGGAATATATATATATATATATACATTTATATAAAATAATTGTCACACAACCTGGGTCACATGCCTTGCCTGCTCACCCAGTTTTAGTGCACCTTAGTTATCCATAATGACCATCTAGTCTCGATACACCCATAAATATATATGTATATATATATATATATATATATAGTTTTTTTATTTTTTTCGTAATGGACAATAAAAATAACGCAGTTCTCCGTAAAGGAGGGATGGTGGATGGAATATATATATACATATATACATTTATATAAAATAATTGTCACACAACCTGGGTGACATGCCTTGCCTGCTCACCCAGTTTTAGTGCACCTTAGTTATCCATACTGACCATCTAGTCTCGATACACCCATAAATATATATACTGAACAAAAATATAAACGCAACACTCTTGTTTCTGCTCCCATTTTTCATGAGATGGACTTAAAGACCTACAATTCATTCCAGATACACAATATTACCATTTCTCTCAAACATTTCTCACAAATCAGTCTAAATGTGTGATAGTGAGCACTTCTGCTTTGCTGAGATAATCCATCCCACCTCACAGGTGTGCCACATCAAGATGCTGATCTGACATCATGGGTAGTGCACAGGTGTACCTTATACTGCCCACAATAAAAGGCCACCCTGGAATGTGCAGTTTTTTGCTTTATTGGGGGTCTGGGGACTCAGAACCGGTCAGTATCTGGTGTGACCACCATTTGCCTCATACAATGCAACACATCTTCTTCGCATAGAGTTTATCAGATTGTCAATTGTGGCCTGTGGAATGTTGGTCCACTCCTCTTCAATGGCTGTGCGAAGTTGTTGGATATTAGTGGGAACTGGTACACGCTGTCGTATACGCCGGTCAAGCACATCCCAAACATGCTCAACGGGTGACATGTCCGGTGAGTATGCTGGCCATGCAAGAACTGGGACATTTTCAGCTTCCAAGAACTGTGTACAGATCCTTGCAACATGGGGCCGTGCATCATCTGTCTGAGTGGCTGGTCTCAGACGATCTTGGAGGTGAACCTGCTGGATGTGGAGGTCCTGGGCTGGTGTGGTTACACGTGGTCTGCGGTTGTGAGGCCGGTTGGATGTACTGCCATATTCTCTGAAACGCCTTTGGAGACGGCTTATGGTTGAGAAATGAACATTCAATGCACGCGCAACAGATCTGGTTGACATTCCTGCTGTCAGCATGCCAATTGCACGCTCCCTCAATGCTTGTGGCATCTGTGGCATTTTGCTGTGAGACAAAACTGCACATTCCAGGGTGGCCTTTTATTGTGGGCAGTATAAGGTACACCTGTGCACTACCCATGATGTCAGATCAGCATCTTGATGTGGCACACCTGTGAGGTGGGATGGATTATCTCAGCAAAGCAGAAGTGCTCACTATCACACATTTAGACTGATTTGTGAGAAATGTTTGAGAGAAATGGTAATATTGTGTATCTGGAATGAATTGTAGATCTTTAAGTCCATCTCATGAAAAATGGGAGCAAAAACAAAAGTGTTGCGTTTATATTTTTGTTCAGTGTATGTATATGTATACATATAGTTTTTTTTTGTGTTTGTGAAAACGGGTCTTTAATCGGGGAAACGGAGCGGGTAGAGCAGGACGGAACGCAGGCATTGACAAACTACAATGACGGACAGGGCAAACAGGTAAGACCAGGACTTAAAATAGGTCATGACTAATCAAAGTAATCGGGCAAAGCAGGAGACGATCAGGGAAGCACACGTGGGTAATCAGGGGGCGTGGCACACACGAGGAGCGGACAAGCCGGGCATATATGTATATCTATATAAAACCTCATTAATGAGGGACAGGGAACAGAACGGACAGACAGAACTGGCACAGGGGAAGGAGCCAGGACAAGACTTGACATAAGACAGGAAAGGCAGAGAAACAGATCAGAAAGGGGGGACACGGAGGGAACAGGCAGGACAAAAGGACCGGGAGTGAACGAAGGGAACATCGGGGAAAGAGGAGCAGAAGCCAGAGGGACGAGGGACAAAGAGAGGAGGGACAGAGACAGGAGGAACAAAGCGAGGGGGAGCAGAGGCAGGAGGGACAAAGACGGGAGGCCAGGGAGAGAAGGAGGGGGAACCAAGAGGAGCCCGAGGGAGACCCAGCGGGCGACGGGAGGCAGCCGGAAGGGCTGCAGGCGGCCGGGAGGCCGGAGCCGGAGGGGCCGAGGAGACGGGGTGAGGGACAGACGCAGGGACGAAGGAGGGAGTCGGAGGGGAGACCAGGGAAGGGGACGAAGGAGCTGGAAGGGACCCTGGCGAGGGCAAGGAGAGAGGGGGAGCCGCAGCAGACGGCGACGTCCTCCGACACGCCAGAGCGGGAGGACCAGCAGGCGAATGAGGAGCCGCCGTCGGGGGGCCCGCAGGCAACCGATAAGACGCCGGAGGAGGGACCGAGGCAGGGCGACGAGGCCGCGGAGGGGGACCCGCAGACGACAGCCGACCCGGAGGGCCAGGACCCGCAGGTGCCGACCAAGCCCTAGCGCCGGCGAGGGAGGGCGAGCCAGGGGGCTGGGCGGGTGGGACCCCAGCCGTGCGTCTGTGTCCTCTCCCCTTATGGGACACAGACATAAGGACCTGCGGCCGGGGTCGGGCTCGTCGGGGTGAGGGTACCAGAGTCACAGGGGGAGAAGGGACTGGAGTGGGGCCAGGGACTGGAGCTGCAGGCTGCAGAGGGGGCGCCTGCCCGGGAGCTGCAGGCAGGGAAAGCGCCTCGGACGTGGGCGCGGTAGCTGCAGGCAGCGGAGACGGCTGCTCGGGCTCTGGGGCCGCAGGGGGCACTTATTTTATTATATAAAATAAGTGTCACACAACCGGGGTGACATGCCTTGCCTGCTTGTGGGATGAGGAAGACTCAGGGACTGGAAATGGGATTAAAACTGAAGATGTGCTCATTCCTTTGTGTATTTACAAATTTTCCTTCCGTCAGACATGAGGAGTTTGCTGCTATATTTGGCACTAATAGAGATTCTGATGCTGCTATTTTTATTGTCTATTAGTTTGTTATTATTTACAAGTTCTGTTGTGTTTTTGCATTTTTCTCTTCTGGTTAATTAACTGCTGTCTGTTTGCTGTGAAGTATGAGTGTGGTGAGTAAGACTCAGGGACTGGAAGTGGGATTACAACTAAAGATAACATGCTTATTCCTTTTTGTATTGTTTACAAATTTCCTTCCGTCAAACATGAGGAGTTTGCTGCTATATTGTGCACTAACAGAGATTCTGATGCTGCTATTTTTATTGTTTATAAATGTGTTATTGTTTCCAAGTTGAGTATTCAATAAATGCTAAATTGAGAAATTTTGTGTATCGTTTGTTATTATTAGTGTGATATTTTACCATGCAAATAGAGGGGAAAACGTCCAATTATCGGCCAAAAAAAATCAGCAGCATATATCGGCCATCGCCTGACCCTTGACTTGAAAAACCCATATCGGTCGACCTCTAGTAACAGT
The DNA here is from genome assembly GCF_023856365.1 of Brienomyrus brachyistius. Taxonomy (NCBI): domain Eukaryota; kingdom Metazoa; phylum Chordata; class Actinopteri; order Osteoglossiformes; family Mormyridae; genus Brienomyrus; species Brienomyrus brachyistius. The sequence goes on from NW_026043584.1 coordinate 25,959, forward strand.
ACATTCTGTCCAATTCATCCATCGAGTTAAGTCACACACCCACTTGAGGGGGCACTCCGGCAGACGTGAGGATGGGGATGTTCTTTCCGCTATAACATCCACTGCAGAAGTACATCTCGCTCCTGTTCACAGGGCTTACTTCAATGATGAAGCAGGGCTGGTTGTCTGGACAAGAAGTTGTCCTGCTGCTGGGTCTCGGTGCCGTTTTTCCACCTAAGCTTGAAGGTGGAAATGTGTTCCAACTTGGTCCCTGGGACTGCAGCATAGCCAAACATCGCGAGCAGCGTCGGCCACACCCACCACCAGAACCATCACACCGTCCTATACACATAAAGAAGAACTAAAACATAGAGTGTTGTGACAATCTATGCGTTAATGTTTGGCAGCATAGGTGATTCATTAAAATTATACCGAAGAATGGAAAATGTGATATTTAGAATATTTTTTGCCATTTAGTAGCTAATTTAAGCACTTACCCAATGCCTCAATTTGTTTTAGGTCAGTAATGTCTGAGCCAAAAGAATGAATGTATGAATTTAATACAATTCACCCACTCCCACCCACACACAAATCTGAAATTCAATTTAAGACACTTCTTAAACATTAGTGCATTAACAAAAAAGGAAAATCTTAAGAGATTCAGTAGGATTTTCTATGTTAGACTTAAGCTAATAGTTCAATAGTTTTTTACATATTTCAATATACCAATTTGACTTTAATGTTGAAACAGATGCTAAAACATGGAATAATTTCATAACTAGAGAAACATGTTATTCACAAACACTAGCAAAGGTAGCTTATAGTTAAGCTTACTTAAGTCAGCAAGTCAGGCTACAGTGTGTAAGAATAGTCGTAAACGATAATTTGTCTCAGTCTTACATGACAGAATAAGTAAACAGAAAATATAAAATGGCTGAAACAGCGTCATTAACGCCAGCTACAGTAGAGGCGCAGAAAAGGTGTCATGACTGAAGTATTCCCAAACTCTGGAAGACCGTATGCGAGCCTTTTTTGCCGCGTGTTTCTCCAGAGGCTCCGGAGCTCCGCTGGTTGACACAGCCATGTTGGTTCATGTGCAGGGGGACGAGCGGCAAATTTCTTTTTTGCAGGGTGGTAGGTGATGTCTCATTAATATTTATGAGAGAAGTGCTACATGATTGGCCAGTGCATGCCTTACAAAATGGTGCGGCACTGCATCCAAGCCTGCGGCACTCAGAGTCACAAATACAGTGGAAACCATTTGTAGTAATTACGTCTGTCTGGCTGATTTCCAACTAATTGATATTTGTATATTTATTACATGAATATAAGGTAATATAAGGTAATAGAAGAGGTATTTAATGGTTTTCCATCTGAGGAATTTGCAAAAAACTGCAGTGCATGATGGGTCGGACCTAAAGGCTGCCTTAACGTCCTCATCTGTATGACGACATACATCAAGACTAGGAAGGTGCATAATGTTCATGTCTGGTTGCGTTTGTTGGTCCAGAAAGTAATTCAATTTCGCCATGTAGGTTACGTTCTTAAAAACTGCTTGGATATAGCCCGATTATATGCTGTGGGCCTTTTAATTTCTTTGTTTACCAGGTAGGCTACCTTCTTTAAACTGCGTTTTGTTAGACTACATATTTAGGGAGGTCTTTATAAATTTATAGTAGTCTTCATAAATATGTACATAGTTTAGCCTAACCCAGCCACTTAAGGGAGAAAGCCAGCTCAACTAGGTGTCGGTCCCAAGCCCGGATTAATGGGGAGGGTTGGCGTCAAGAAATAAAGAGACTGTATCTTCACTGCATGACTGATGTCAAAATGTGTGAAATATGTGGTTGTATTAATAAATGCATTAAAGTAGGTTAATGATTCTGTGCTGTCTAAATTGTATAGAAAATTTCTACGTATAGCCAAACAAATCTCCTCCTGTTTGAAAAGGCATAGAAAAAGCAATTTAGCCACTAAAACTTTACAGTTTTTGTGAGGGACAGTCGAATTCTCTCGTTTCTCTCGTCAAGTTTTTTTGTGATCCTGCACCTACACTTTGCCGGCCCCAGGAGGATGGGCTCCCCCTTTGAGTTTGGTCCCTCCCAAGGTTTCTTCCTTCTTGGGAGTTTTTCCATGCTATCGGCGCCTATGGCTTACTCACTGGGGGCTTTGGGTGGGCATGATATAAAGCAAAGCATTTTCCCTCCCAGTTTCCTCCTCTGGTCCACATTGCAGGACCATCAGCCATCAGAAACAGCCAGACGGTCTCCTTCAGCTTCTTTAGTGTCCTTGGAAGCCAAGGCAGTTTTAGGTCTGAGAAGAGGTTTATCAGAAGGACACATATTACGTCGTTTGTCCTGAAATGTAACATGGGGAGGAAAAGTTAAGCGGTTTAGTCAGATTGGAGTCGTTTATTCAGCAGTGGCAGCGCCAGTGACTTAATGCTACAGGTGCTATAGGGGAGTGAGATTATTTAGACCGGGTGCTTTAGCTTTTCAGCTTATGTAGATGGTGTATAGAAGCACACAGCACGATAAGCTACAGCATGGATAAAATAGGATAAAATATAAAATTCTAACGTCTAGCTCACAGAGCCTCTATGTGTACTTTGAAGAAAAAATACACTACAAGTATGCTGTAAAAACCGCAAAAATGTCTTACACAATATACAGATTTTACAGATAGTTAAAGAAAAAATGAAACCAATATTTTGGGGGTGCTGTGGGGGTACTATGGTCATTGGAGGAGGAGCTAGAGCCCCCCCCCCCAAGCTTTTCCTTGGTGCTGCCACTGTTGTTCAGATTAAAAGTAACATTGTCATTAATAAACAGTACTCTGATCAAATTTTTGCATGTACAAACACAATCAAAGTTTAACCACATGTTTAGACACAATTCACACACCTGTTACATTTCCATAATGCTAAGACTCTCTACACTTACTTCATCCACTTTCTTGTTTGGTACACAGTCATTTGATGGATGTGTAAGATCATTACCAGACCGTCTGCTGCAAACTCTACAGTTAATGAATGGCTGCAAAAACACACAGACACACAAAAACAGTATTTAAAGAGTGGTGGGCAATAAATACAGTGAGAGAAGGTGTAGTAAAGATATATCTAATGATTTAAGGCAGAGCTGCTGGAGTGCAGGGTTTAATGACACAGAACAATTTTAGAGGAAAGAGCTTCCAAAGCAGGGTCACCATAAGGCTATATTATACAAAGCAAGTTCATCTAAAAGTATGAACAACAAATCCCGTTTAACTGAACACTGCTCTGTATTAAAATACTGTCCTCCGATCAAGCTAAGTGGTCCTGTAGTTCACTATTTAAAGAGGTAAATTTAAAGGGTAATTCACACTGCACATCTACCCTGCTCTGACCAGGTTTAATTACTGGCTTTCTAATTAAAACAAGAGTTAAGTCCTGCCCTTTCACCACAAAACACCACACTGCCATTTAAGGCTGATTTCAACAATGAGTTTTAGTTAACCTGGCTCGATTGAGTTAACTCTGGGTATGTAAAACCCGCTTTGTAGTACAGCCCACAGGTCTTTAAATAAGGCCAGCTAGGGTTCATAGCTCGAAGCATAATCTACAGGTCACCCCTCAGATGATTAGCATTTGCTTCTGCCTGGTAATCCAGCCTTTAAGCCTGTAAACCTACTAAAATTTGAGAATAAGGTGAAGGAACTGGCTCTTTGAGGCCACCTATGTATTTGTTACTTTATTGTTGGCTAACTTTCCCCCGCAGGGCATCAAAAAAGTTAACATGAACCTAAATTAATTTGCTAACTGATATGTCCAATGCTCACAGTCACAGTGACTCTTTACTTACCCTCTTGTCCATGAAAATACAATCAGCCCGATGGTCTGTTGCAGTTGACTTTGGACATTTTGTTGCTCTCAAGAGAATCTCAATGTCAATGTATTCACTGCTGATCTAAATCACATAAACACGTTATATACAAAATTGCCTACAACTGTTTTAAAGGCAATATAACAAACAATAATCACCCAAAAAATGGCAAACTGTCACAGACTTGACTGCAGCAGATTCAGAGAGAAACTGTGAGAAGGTAAAATTGACCAGGGCTGAGATATACAACCATCACTTTCATTGTGAAGAGACATTAAGCATCATATGCATTGAAATTAAAACATCAAAATCAATGTGATACTCATTAGTTCAGCTTGCAGATGATGAAAGTTTCACACTTTTGTAAACACTTTCTCAGCAGTTACCTTCGGACGGCCCTGGATGTTATAGAAATTCATGTGCTGACGGGTTCCTTGATGAGCATTTTCGACTGCGAGTTTAATGGCCGTCTTGTGAGTGCAGGGAGACTGTGGTAATCTTGCTGGGCCTCTGTGGAGATAAGCAGAGCTCCATAAGCCAAAACCAGAAGCAGCAGGCGGGTCATCTTCCTCTCAGCTTTGAAGGGAGAAGCAGGACTGAGGACACTGATCTGTGGTCCCCTTATCCAGCACGTCCAGGGGCGTGTCCTTCACTCGAAACAAACAGACCTTTGAACAACATTGGAAAACTCTTCAGGATGAATTGAGGCAGGTGGTCAAGTGGGTTTATTGTTATTTCAGCAATATACACAGTACCAGTGAAAGGAAACATTGTTCCTCCTGGACCACGGTGCAACACAAAGAAGAAAAACAGAAACAACACAAGATGACACAAGTGCGGGCAAGATAGAACTATACAGAGTGAAAGGAGCACAAACAGAGGGAGAAAGTGCAAGATAAACACAAGAGCAACAATACAATACTACAGGACAAGACAGCGCAGTCAAGAACACAGAGTGCAGCCAGAGCTAACCTGAATAGGGGCATCAAGGTTGCCAGGCAGGCAGAGAAACAGAAAATAGAGGTCTACTTCACATACAACAACCCACAGTGGGTGTGGCAGGGAATACAACACATTACAAACTTCAAAGGCAACAACACCGTCACTGTTAACAGCAACGCCCTTTTAGCAAAGGAGCTAAACAGCTTCTTTGCTCGTCTGGAGGAACACAGAGCAGACATAGCCACACTGCCCCCCTCCCCCAATCTCCAGCACTCACAGACTCCCTCTGCAGGAACACCACGCGAGAAGGCACATTGCATCTCTAGGTGTGTGGAGTTTAAGACAAGGCAAGTGATGCTACGATAATATAATTCCTTGGTAAGACCCCACCTAGAATATGTGTGCGGGTTGTTTGGTTACCATACCTTAAGAAGGACATTGCTGCCTTGGAAAAGGTGCAACGTAGGGCAACGAGAATGATTCCTGGTCTTAGAGGATGTCTAATGAGGAGAGGTTAGCTGAGCTGAATCTGTTTAGCCTCGAGCAAAGGAGACTAAGGGGGGACATAATCCAGGTGTTTAAGATTCTAACAGGTCTGGATGCTGTTCAGCCAAATGGCTATTTCAATGTTAGTTTAAATACCAGAACTCGTGGCCATAAGTGGAAATTAGCTGGAGAACATTTTAAAACGGAATTTGATGAAGCATTTCTGTACACAGCGTGTAGTTAGAGTATGGAATAGTCTTCCTGTTATTGTAACACAAGCTAAAACCCTGGGTTCTTTTAAATCAGAGCTAGATAAGATTTTTGAGCTATTAGCTAAGTTCTCCTCAAAGGAGCTTGATGGGCCGAATGGCCTCCTCTCATTTGTAAATCTCTTTGGTTCTTATGAGTCAGCTTACAGAGATGAGGTCCAGAAACTGATAGGTTGGAGTTCAGCAAACAATTTGGCACTAAAACAGCACAAAGACAAAGGAATCACTGACTTCAGGAAGGGATGGAGGCGACACTGGCCTGCCTAGATGGATGGATGGATGTTTTTATTGACATTGTAAGTACAATGAGATTTAGTTTGGAACGCGCCAGCAGCTACACAGTATATTTACAATTATATAGATTGTGAGGCATAAAATAAGGTGTGAGTAATATAACATAACGACATAATATAAGTAATCATTAATTAATCATTACAGATGGTATGAGGTGTGAACCGCTAGGCTGCTATGGCATGTTTGGTATCAAACCGATGGAAAATCACTCCAGTTTCCAAATCTGGTCAGTGGTTACCACGAAAGTGAATATATCAAAAGTTACACCAGCCTAACGAAAATCATCAATACAAGGGAAATCACTCTGGTCATAAATCTCAAAGGACTGATACAGACCCCCTTCCGAAAGCCCGCCAAATGGATGGTCAGCCATTGGTCCAGGAGTCGAATTCCTGGTCACTCCTATTCACGAACTTTACACTATAAAACCTGGCACCTCAGAACAAAGCCAGGAGAGGAGAAACAGAAGGGAGGAGAAAACAAAAGACCATCAGCACGAAGAGAGGCAGAGAACATCAGCCCAAGAGAAGAGAAGCCCACAAGAAGCCCTCCTGAAGCCTATCAGTGAAGACCCAGCTGGACAGAGAACTGCAACCAAGCCCAAGCTTCACCAGGAGAGGGAATCAGAGGGGCTCCACTCCAACAACCGCTGCAAACACCGCGCCTCCCTGAGTGCCATCACCCATCAGCTCATCAGCCTCCGCAACCAACTGCCAAGACCCCCCCCCCCCCACTCTGCAACCAAGTAAACAAACTTCCTTTCATTTATAACAACCTAAACTCCTATTCACCTGCTATATTACTTTAGGACAGTATTTCCACAAATTGCTTGCTTTGCAGAACAGTATTTTCCCTTTTAAGGTTACTCATTTTAAATCTGGTCATTGCATTTTCATGATTACATTGTTTGTGTCCACTCCGTTATTTCGTGTTTATTGTTTGTTAGGTGTAATGTCTGTCTTATGTTAGTTATAGGAATAAATGCATGTCTTTTACACAACTCAGCCTCCGTTCATTGAGTGCTCACAAGAATCCCTGCCTGTGCGATCTACGCTCTGAAACCTCAAATTCGCCCTGAAATATCGCGAGACTCTCTCTCATTGGCCGTGAGGGGAGCTTCGCTACCGATCGTTTACATTACCTGGTGACGCAGCTCGTTGGACAAGCCTTCTATTCTAACCCAGGTTATTACGTGATACTGTTATTAATGAGTTCCATTTAAGTCACACATTAACAGACTCACGGTGTTTCGCAATTGAGTTTGAGCCGACCATTCAGCATAAAAATTGGTTAATAATCACAAGGCACAAGGTTTAAACTTATTCTGAGCACACAATTTAAACTTTTTATGACCGAACGTGCAGTGAAGAAGCGCTACTGTCAACTGGTTGCAAAAGTCGCACTCATGGCAATCTGAAGGCATTTAAGCGGGATCATATGGGCTTATTATAGTTATTTTTATTTCTATTATTAGTAGTTATATTATTTTGTTTTATTTTCGGTGATTTCATTGTAGTTCTTTCGTATTAAACTGCAGTAAACTTTAACCCTATGTCTGACGAGATTCTCAGATGTAGCGCTTTGTTTCCAGGTTCAATTCGGACGAGTGTCTCCGTTTCTATATATCCTGGGAGAGATCTCTCTATTAGCGAACGGGAATACTTGTTATGAGGTTCTAACCTAAATTATGTTGCGCTTGGACATAAGACCGATAGCTTAGTTACCTATCAGGATCATACTCGTATGTGTGTGCCTGCTTTAGACAAAGCAAGTTTAACACAACTTTGCGCTGTGAGCCAAGTGTGTGTCATTTAGAAATTGGGGAGTCTCCTGTGCTTGAGACCCGCCGTGGTTAAGCACCATTTGCGACGAGATATAGTGCACTCACAATTTAAATCTGTCGCCGTAAACGCGTGCGCCGTCTCGCTTCAGTAATTGTTTTAAGGGGTGATGACGAAGATGACGAATTTACTTTCCTGAAGAGGAGCAGGATGGGTCACGCGTTCTGTAAGATTTGTCTCCCACGGGGAAGGAACGATGTCAGTCGGCATGAAAATCCAAGTCATTAGTGAATGACAGAGCCGCATGAGTGAACATGAAAAATTAATAGAAAATAAATGACAAATGGTTATTTTATATTTTATATATTTTATATATTTATATTTATATTATATTTTATATATTTATATTATTTTATATTTCCTGTCTTAAAATGTAAGGGATACTGGAGCCTGGTTTGCGGTGGTGGGATGGCTCACGGCGGGTGCCGGAAAATTTCCTTTATTTTCAAATCCAAACCTTGACAGGTATGCTGCTGTTCCAAATCATGGGTGCATGTTACAAGTGTCCCCAAGATCAGGGTGCAGTTTACTCTGCAACTCCAATGGAGGGGGACGGGGTTGTCCGTCAAGTTCACCGAACAGAGTTGCGTCCAGTACCACAGGGGGTTGTTATGTCAGGGGAAGATGTTCTGGTAATGTCTCCTGAGTCTGGGTTGCCCACAGGGGCAACAGAAATGGAATCGGATGAGGACTCTGTGATTTTACGGGGACAGGGCTGGTGGGAGGGGTCGCAATAGAGCATCCACAAGTAGGCCTCGTATAATGGAGGAGGTTATGTCCCCCCCGAGGTGTAGAGACCAGTTAAACGTTCGGTGAGGTCCACCACTGGTCATCATACCAACCCTTATAAGTTACCACGGTCAGTGAATGATCGTTCGGTTGGGGAGGAAGACCAGTGGTTTGGGGATAGAATTCTTAGCTGTGATCGTTGGGGTCATCAATTTCATTTTGGGGGATGGATTGTAGCCAGGCAATTATAGGCAGGTATAGGAACTGCATTTCGGACTGGAGGCATAGCCGGGGCGAGATGGCTGTGCATGTTCCGATGGTAGGGCATATTGCAAAGGAGCAGGCACGGGAAAGACAGGCAGGGTCCTGATAGATTTGGTGGAGCATCGGCGGGCATATTGAATTTGCAGTGTAGCAGCCTTTCTGTTTGCTTGTTTCAGGGGTGAACAATCTTATCCGCAAAGGGCCGGTGTGTATGCAGGTTTTCGCTGCAACTCCCCTAATTAGATTTCTAATTAGAGGACTGATTAGCTGAAGAGTCCTCATACCTGGTTTTGAAGAGCTGACCTAAAGGTTAC
>NW_026043585.1:0-34926 GCF_023856365.1 Brienomyrus brachyistius
ACTCACATTATCCCAAATGTCCACATGCTTAGACTCCTCTCATCATCAGGGAGGAGCGTCCCTTGGCACTGTAGAGTAGATGGATGAGAGCAGGCTGATAACAAGGCTGTCATCAATTTTATGTGACACCTCTCACCCCCCCAGCAGACTATGGAGGCCCGTAAGGGCAGCTCCTTCAGTAAGAGACTCAGACACCCGGCGTGTGACAGAACGGTACCGCAGGTCATTGGGCCCCACAGCAGTCAGGCTTTATAATCTGCACTCTGCTCATTGAACTTTTCCCCTGTTCACTGTCTTCTGATACAGTTTCTATCTGCTGCTGATCTGCAATAGTGTTCCTCCTTATTCACTGATGTGCAGTGTTGCATTGAGCCAGTGCATTATGCCCTGTGTGGCAGCTTCCTTTGGGAGGCTAATATCTGGCACATGAGCAATAATGTTACATGCAATAGGATTGTGTATAAGTTAAGGATTGTGTATAAGTTAATTTTAATATTCCTATAATATTCCTCTGTATGTAATATATTCTTATTTTTTGTTTCTATTATTACCCTATATTTATATATACATCCATTTCTTTTACATTCATAATGATGTTGTTTGTTGTTTTGTGCCCCACTGCTCTTGTAACAAGCCTCAGTCTTGACTCTCCCTTTTAAGGTCTTGGCCTTAAATCACACTCGATATAGGTGGTGTCGTCCCCATCACCCTGACCAGGATACATGCTGTAAGATTAATGGATGGTGTTTATCTGTGTGATGAAAAAGAATGTGAATAAAACAAAAATGTACCATTATAAATGGGAGCCCTAGGATGTGTGGTGGTTAGAGATGTGGACTGATGAGAATTTTGCTTTTCTAAAGTTCTGTTGTGAAAACTGTACATTCCGTTCCATGTACAGTAGTGATATGTAGCAATCATGTGCTCCAGTCAAATGTCCAGCTGCATGAATAATAATGGTGGCTTGTTTGGATAAAATAACTTAGGCTGAATACTTGAAAGCGTGACCTGGGTGAGGTAGAGAGGAAACAGGGTCTTACAAGAAGCAGATATTGTTCTGTCTGTGTGGTTTTTACTCTTTGCAAAGTGAGTCCAGCACAGTGCAGTCAGTGGGTCAGTCTTCCTGAGCTGCATCTAACCAGTGGAAACATCTGCAGCACTGCAGAGAAGCACTCAGCAGACAAACAAACCCAAACAGCTTACAGCTGTATGTCACTTTTGGACAGAGGTGGACAAAGTACACAACTTCACTACTTGAGTTAAGTATAGATACTCCTCGTCAAATAATACTCAAAGTTTTTCAGTTAATTTTTTACTTCAGTTAAAGTACTGGAGTATTTGCATCTAAAAATACTTAAGTATTCAAAAGTACATTATGTTTTAAATGCAAGACATTTTTCAGAACCTAATGACTCCTGAACACCCCACTGAATACACTGACTGGCTTGTACATCTTGTAGAATAAAAAGCTTGTGGAATATGATACAATGACTATAGAAACACAACTGACATAACAAAAGTACAGCCATTGTCATTTTCATCTTATTTAACACCCCCCACCCCACTCACACAAAAGAGCATGGTAGTGTTCTTACAGAGCCGTAGCAGTGTGTGTGTGTGCATGTGTGCATGTGTGTTTGTGTGTGTGTGTGTCTATGTGTGTGTGTGTTTGTGTGTCTGTGTATGTTTGTGTGTGTGTCTATGTGTGTGTATGTTTGTGAGCCAAGTAACAAGACAGGGAGCAAGAAACAAAACTCCTCTTTCTTAATTATCCACATCGTTATTAACGACACAGGTATATATACAGGTACATATACAGGTACATGTATATACTCAAAAATACATCCAGAACACACAATTAAATGAAAAACGTAATTTAAGAACACTTGAAATTTTCATTCAGTTTCTTTCATCTGTTTAATATAATCGATCAGTCCCTGTGCGTTTGCCCCAAACCATTCAGCATGGTACACAAGGGAGACAAGTAAGCATGTGTGACATCAAAGAACTGATTGCAGCAACTCAGCCTTTCCACAACATTAAAGCCGCTTATTCCCCCCCATGCCATGAAGAAATAATCTCTGTGGCTCCCCTCTCCCCCTCCCTCAGCCCCCAGTCTGGCTTGAACATTTGCACTTCCAGTAAAAATGCGCCCCAAACACACTGACACCAAACTCAGCACCGGTGCTCCGTAAAATCCCGTGATTCAGTCTCAGAAGCACTGGCTCCCCTGCCCTCCTCTGAACATTATTAAAGCTACACCCTGAACACTCTGTGTGACTGACATGAATGAGAAGCATCTTTATTCATAATCTCTGTAGCGGAGGTCAGAATACAGAGTGTCATTATTCCCGTCTTTCTTCTGTCTCCTGGGTTTTGGCTTCTTAAGGTTCAGGGCAGCGTAATTCAGTGTGTCCTCGTCATGGCACTGTGGAGACAAAGATGGCAGAATTGGATGGATCAAATCGGTTTGCTATTACCTATTTTCACAAATAGCACTTAAAATGCTGATCCCAGGATGGAAATCAGTCTGAGGTTCATTTGTTTTACTGACGATTTGTAATTTGAAATATTTATTACATACTTGCTTGCGTGACCATTCCACTTTTGATATATCACTGTTCTTTTCATCTGTTTAAAATATATAACACATCAATATATTATTTAATTTCGCACGGTATCATACCGTGGTCAGATAACATTCCGAATTTTCAAGCAATCAACATCCTTTTTGTCTCAAAAATGAAAGTAAAAATGACTTCTGTCAATTTAAGTGTGCATGTTTGGATACGTGTCATTTGTTCTCATATATCATATATAATAAAATTGCTATAAAGGAGATCTTGGTAATAAAAGTTATTGATATGCAACTTATTGCAACATGTATATTTCAATAGATTTTGCAAAATATGAAAGATATAATACAAAAATGTAAATCTTACAGTACAAAAAGGTTTATATAAATAAGGTGAGATTTAATAATGGATTTTAAAACTGTATTACCTGCAAGAGTGGTTTTAATATGAAAATGTTATCTATCATAAAACAATTTTATATTTCTATAATTTGTTAAAATCTACATTTTGTCCTTCTGAGTGCATAAAGCCGGGCAGCGTACCTGCACAGTGTGTACAGGTCAGTTTACATCTTATACAAATGAGAGCAACGTTCAGAATAATGCTGCAAGATAAAACTATCAGCAAGCCAGAGTGAAGAGGATCCAGCAGCTTCTGAAAGCCTGTAACAAAGAGATAGATTTCAGCATAATGATATAGAGACACATTTCCCATTTGCTTACATTACATTAGTTAAAGATCAAATCGATAACACATTACAGCAGTTGTTTTGTAAATAGTCCATTTTTAACATGAACTTCTAGTATTTTGCATTTTAACAATTTATATTAATATTTGAAATAATTATTAAATTAGGCTCCGGACCCCCCGCGACCCAATAGGATAAGCGGTTTGGAAAATGGATGGATGGATGGATATTAATATTTGAAATAATTATTAAATTAGGCTCCGGACCCCCCGCGACCCAATAGGATAAGCGGTTTGGAAAATGGATGGATGGATGGATAATTATTAAATTAACATCTGTGTAATTTAATTTAAGCACTTAAATTAGAAAATTCATTACATTAAAAAAAGAAATAAATGTCTTAATAGCAGAATAAGCTAAATAAAACTTTGAAGCAGATATACTCTCCACACTGGGTGCTACCATCTATATCCAGCTGTGTGCCGTTCCCAAACAGCATCTCCCCACACTGGGTGTTACCATCTATATCCAGCTATGTGCCGTTCCCAAACAGCATCTCCCCACACATGGCCACAGCGCAGTAGTAAGTCCCAGCATCGGAGAGGCTGAGGTTCCCCTTGGGGAGGCTGTAGACGCAGCTCCGTGTAGGAGATCCAGCCTCAGGGCTCTTCTCACACTCATCACTGCTGTTTCCATGGCTGTAAATGACTCCAGGAAGGGATTCTCCTGATCCATGTCTGAACCAGTAAACACTGTGTTCTCCTGCACAGCTCCCAGTCTCTATCGTACACTGCAGGCTCACAGAGTCTCCTGGCTGCAATGTGTCAGACACAGGCTGCTGTACCACAGTCCTGCTGTTGGAGTCTTTACCTGAAAAGCAAAATAGTCATGATGACAGCCCTTTGAGAATAACAATGGAAAATACAGATCCTCAAAAATTGTTCTTACAGATTTTTGGGAACTGAATCGATGTTCTTCTAGCCATCCAAGAAATCAGTAACTTCTTGGAGAACAGCTGACATTCTTCTCTCTTTTTATTGTATTACTGCTTATTAGTATATATCAGGTAACACTATACATTAACTGCACCTACATAATACCTAAATAAAAATTATATGATAATAACAAACATTATAATCATATAATGTCTTGTATTAATGTATGAAGGTAGATGAATATAATTAATTTCAATTCAAAGAAATGAAGTGTGTAAAGTGTACTTTATATTTTCATGATTTTCGTGACTTTACATTTGGTTTATGTTGCCCCTTTTCCACAGGAAGGTATTTATTGTTTTTGCATATTTAGCTCTTGATGTGTTTTGGTATTTTTGAGCATTTTGCTGTAGTACCTGCATAATTTAATTCAAGAGCCGAAGAGCTGTTTGCCCATTACTAGTTTGTCTATCTTTTAACATTAAAGAAAAAGTATACATAGTAAAAGGAATTACTTGGTTTCGTAGTTCCTCCTATTTATTTTCTTATGCACACAAAAGTAAGTTTTTCCGTTCAACCATAGCACTACAGCGAAAAGCAAAACGTCATGGCAAATACAATTATGCTTTATTCCAATACACATTGCTAATTTTTCATTATTATTACATTTATTCAGCATAATATCTTCAAAGGTTTCATGATTTAATTTGCAATCTTCTGGCCTGAAATCTTTTCCTGCTACACTGAAGACTCTCTCAGCGTGTGCAGAGAAAGCTGCAGCCAAAGGGTTGGCATCCTCTGATAAACATGGTTGGTTCAGGTATCGGTGACATTATGTGAACCTTTCATGGCAGGAATAGGGACTAGTTTGACTTTTGATGCAGGAAAAGTGTTTGGGACGTTTCTTAGGTTAGAAACTGCCGTCACTGCAGCCAACACTGACTTTTAAGGAGAGACACTCAGCTCTTCCTATGAGCAGATCACCATGGTGCACAAAATGACAGTATAATTATTATTTTAGGTGACACTTCAAATGTTGCATTATTTCATTCTTTACAAAACGACATTTTTATAACAATGATGTATAACAATGTTAATGTGTTTATGTATAATTCATATTTAAATTAAAGTTCATATTTTAGTTAAAAGCTACACCTACAGTACGTATATGAACTTGAATTTGAATCCAAACCCTTTTTCGTTCTTCTTCTTTAAATTCAAATATAAATTTCAATGCCACAACCTGTTTTCAACCACAATTCAAATGTAATTCAGATTAACAAAATGAACTGAAATTCAAGTTCATATATGTATTCAAAATCCTGAATTTTAGGATACGTATTTGAGAATTTCATTCTCAAATCAGTTCTGAATGGTGCACATCCCTAGTTCATATGTTAAATCATGCATTTTTTTTTCAGAGTGAATACACACTGACTGCCTCAGATAAATAACGTCAAAAATAATTTTCTTTTGTTGCTTAAGATTTTTGCACAGTCCTATACTGTATATAACAACTCAAACATTTTTTTATGTTATTTGTTTTAAAGAGGCTGCAATGTGTAACATTAACATCTGTATAAAGAGAAGGTTAGGCTTTTGGCTGACAGCAAGCAAAATGCAACAAATTGTATAATAATAATAATAATAATAATAATGAATGATTTTGTTTGATGTTTAGAAAAACATTTATGGAACAAAGCAGACAATAAGGTATCTTTGCTAATTTTATATTGACAAACAACTAAACTGTCAAAATTATTTTGCAGGGAATAATCTTACTGACATTATAATAAAGCAAATATGAAAATAGTTGGAATCTCATTTACCTGTGATTATGACAAAGGTTCCATTCCCAGAAGGTGACCTCATGAAGAAACACAGCAGCACAATAATACACTGCAGAATCTGACGGCTCCACGTTAGAAATAGTGAGGTTAAAACTCCCCTCTGCATTCAGTAAGGAGTAACGTTTTATGCTTTTATATTCCTTGTAAAATTCACCAGGTACGTAGAGAAGTGCTTTCGCCATGGCTGGGGCTTCCGACCAACAGCTTGCTTAAACAAAGTAACAAAAGTTGTTTCTCCTTGACAGAAGCATGTCAGGGTCACACTGTCTCCAAGCTGAACCCTCATCAGGTGACTGGGCTGAACAACATCTGTAGTCAGTGCAGTGTCTGCAAAAACAGAAAAACAAAAAAAATCATAATCAAATAAGACATATAATAGTAATCTAAATAACTATTAACTATGATGCAGATTAAATGGCCAAATTCCACTGATCACATCATACAGATAAATGAAAATATTAAAATCCCAAATAATTTATATTATA
This sequence comes from Brienomyrus brachyistius, assembly GCF_023856365.1. Classification (NCBI taxonomy): domain Eukaryota; kingdom Metazoa; phylum Chordata; class Actinopteri; order Osteoglossiformes; family Mormyridae; genus Brienomyrus; species Brienomyrus brachyistius. The sequence continues at coordinate 6,535 of NW_026043585.1, forward strand.
GGGCCTTACTAATGAAAATGAGAAGACCAAAGAGTCTGAACATTTTTGTGCTTCCACTGTTTAGAATAAACTGCTCTGCTGCTAAGTGAGAGATCATGGTCGTGGTCGGGATGAAGGGCAGGAAACAGAGAGGAAACAGAGAGACACACATCAGGCTGATCTGATTGGCTGTTCACATGGGAACTTAAGTAACAGTGAAGAAGCATTTTAATGTGCACTTACATGACGTTTATTAATTTACTCCTTAACATCCAGTTAAAATGAGAACAATTAGATAAACAGGAGCAGATACTGAGCATATAAAGTTCTTTGTACAGAGTGCTGAGATACTGTGGGAGAGCATTTGCTAATCATCTCTCTCAGACAAGCTCAGCACAGTATGAGTCTGTTATCTATCTGATATTAGACAGTCTCTCATACAGTAATAATAATTGATACTTTATTGGTCCCTGTGGAGAAATTGTCTTAACTTCTCTCTCAACTTGCTCTCTTTTTTTTAGAGTAAACAGAGTAAGTTGTCTGCGAAGGGCAGCCACCCATAGTGATGCCAGTGAGCTGGGGGTTAAGGGCCTCGCTCAAGGACGCAGAGATGTGCTGTGGCTGGGTTTGAACCAGCGACCATCTTATTACAAGCACACAGGCATTAGATCTTCTAATCACACTTAAAAGGCAGATTAAATGTTCTTTCCACCATGCAAACAGAATGTAAATTGTAGCTTTACTGCTTAGATTTACATTCACACATTTGCATTTAAAACAAGCATTTTAAGTGATGTACATGAGAGTAAATGGTGAATCAGTTTATTTGCCACTCTACACATTACATTGGCGCCCATTATAAGTAACTGTACAGTGACATTGCAGTTCCTCAGTTGCTTTGATGCATTTCTGGAATCACCCTTAACATCTGCAAAACTGTAAGTGCATTTCCCAAAACAATTCGTGCAAACAGCACCACACAGATGGACTGTCTACAAAAAAAGTCATAGAGGCCACCAGCAGCCCGAATACCACACCGTAAGGCCGTATGTTAGGATGCTCTCTATGGCAGAGCGGTAGGAGGCCACCAGCAAGCCCGCATACCAGACCGTAAGGCAGCATGTTAGGATGCTCTCTATGGCAGAGCAGTTGAAGGTCCCGATCAAGAAATCCAACAAGTTTCCCCAATAAGCCAGTAACCCCGCTTCATAGAACAGGCCACAGGACTGGTTTTGGTGAGATAGTCCGAGTAGTAGGTAGAAATCAGGATGGAGACTGAGTGTGGGTCTAACAGGTGAGCAGATGTAGGACAGAATGTAGAGCCCTCTGGTGGAGTGCCTGTGCATGACTGAATGTATGGTTTGGGTCTGATGGTCTGAATAGTTGGTAGAAATAGGCACCTTCCTACCTGATGTGGTAGGTCTAGATAAGGGGTCACCAACATGGTGCCCCAAGGATGCCCCAATGACCACATGAGTTGCCCGTGGACCTGTTCTATAAAATAGCACAACTCACCAGCGAACATCATCTAAAATTTTATTTTGTCCTGTTTCTAATCTATCACATTTGCATTTATATAGATTTGAAATTGAATATAAAAAAGCATTTAAAACATGTTTATCATGCATGAAGTTTAGACATGTTTAGGAGGGCGTTTAAAACTGATATCAAACTTCGTATGGCTCAGTACCCGTGAAGTAGCTCTCCGTTTTAAAAAGGTTGGTGACCCCTGGTCTAGATCTTGCAAGTTTGTTTGTACTGGCTGTGTGAACATACTGTAGCACTGTTAAGAATATGCAACACAGCCTGAGTTGGGGATCTGCTGTATGCATCAGTAATATAATGCTTTGTCCTTTTCTAGGCTGTTCATTAAGACATAAAGCCTGAAAGTTTTCTGAATGGCATTAATGAAATTGAGCACTGCCCCCACCTGCTGGCCAATTTATTAAAACATTGAAATCGCTGTCTGCACAGGCTGACGTGTCATTTAAGTCTGATAATTTTCTATGAGTCAAACGGCAAGAAAATGACAAGAAGTTAAAAACATGGAGTTAGATGAAGGAGAAAAGATTACAAATTTGAAGATTATGAAATCAGGACATGTCAGCTAAGTCAGCCAAGGTGGGTCTTAAACATATGGACGGAAGTATGAGCGCTAAACTTAAACGGGTTCACTTGTAACCGCTGCCACCAAATTTCGTTAAATTGCTGGGGAGGTCCAGATACATGAGACAGGAATAGAAGGATTATTCTTTATTAATATACAGACGAGGGTTACAACCCTCCCTAGGGCAATAGAAGGGGATACCTGCCACGGGACATTCTAAAACGCTTAATGTGAAAATGCGTAACGCAACTTAATGTATTAAAACAGTCACCACAAATCACCAAATTTCTCGCGAATGTATCTGGCCATAAAGACTTACCTGACAAGAAATCAAAACCGAAATGCTAGGAATATGGACTTTAAGCCTTTTCTTTATGGGCGTCAATGGAGGGGAAAACGCTTGACGTAAGATGAAGTCCATATTCCTAGCATTTCGGTTTTGATTTCTTCCCTGGCATGGGTGACGGGTACACCACGTTCCCAAAGCCACGTTAGCCTCGAGCGAACTGCCCGGAGAAACCGCTCACACCAGCGCTGCAACCCGATCTCCTCCCCTTTTAAACACACATTTCTATGGCGTTAAATTAGTGCCAAAAGTCGTGCGCATAAAAACAGAAAATCCATGCTCTCTACGCGCTCGCGATTGCACAGCACTCACTCACTCGCTCGCCGTTAAATTAGGGCCAAAAGTCGAACCACGCGCGTGCGTGTGCTCGAGTGCTGAAAACCCATCCCCTCTACGCGCTCGCGTCTGCACAGCACTCGCTCGCTCGAATTTCCCGCTTCGTCTTACCGTATATAAAAGAATGGGCCAATGTACGGTAAATTGCATTGTGAATAAAATTTCTTAATACAACATCACAAAGCCAATTTAATAAATTCAAATCCTGGGAAGAACGCTCCTCAGATATTAGTTCTCGGGTTAGTGTTAGCAGACTATAGGCGAAACCACCTTAAGTGCTATCTGTTAATGTTTATTAAATTAGCATTAAAATGGAGAGGTTTATAATATCTTTTGTCCTTGTAGCTGCTAAATACACTCATTATTAAAGCCATAAAGTTGTCTGCCTACTACATTGGAATCTCCACTGAGTAAGTGTTTTTGATGGATTTTATTTAACTTTATTATACTCTGGTCCTTAGATCTAATGTCATACTTCTTCACTTATATTGTTTGTGAAAAGGTTTACCACGGTCAAACAGAGCAGCCACTACATCATCATACATGAACAAGCACCTCACAAAACAAAAACATTTCATTTTCATAATTAAAACTTTTGAATGGTAGGCCTAGTGTGTGGATCAGAGACAAGATCTTGACACCTCATTAACTATAATTTGTTCTGTGAACAGCTCAGATACCACCTTCTCGAAAGTCTTCTGCATAAAATAGAAATAGGATTCAGCGCGACTCCACTAAATTTGGATTACCTGGAGTTCCTTTGTCATCAGGAGCTGTATCTTCTGCAGGCCCTGTCTAATCACATTGAAGTACCTCCTGCTATCACCCTGGCTTTGCAAGAGCTCTTTGACCTTGTGAGGGCACATCTGGAACGTCCAGCCCCATGTGTCACACAGGAAGTCGCTGCCACCAATAGACGACCCAAGATTTTGATTGAAGAACAATGTTTGAAAGAAATGCTCCATACTCAACTTCCTGTGCCTTGCATAGCCACACTGATGGGTGTTTCAAGAAGAACAATCTTAAGAAGAATAAAAGAGTATGAGCTCTGTGTTAGGGAACTTGACAATTTGGTTTCTTCTGTCAAGAATGATCTACCAAATGCAGGCTACAGGATAGTCAATGCAGGCTGCAGTCAATGGGCTACAGGGTTCGGTGGAGAAGAGTTGCAGCCTCCATGCATAGGGTTGATTCCATGCGCATCATATAAAGGTTGTCAAGTCTTGGCTGTGTTGTACGCAGAATGTACCAGGGCCTTTGTCTCTAGTACACGTGGACACAAACCACAAGTTGATCCGGTTTGTATTACCAGCAAATTTATTTGGAGTAAACCCTGGGTGGATTGGTGTGAGGTGGTGGTGGGGCTTTGGAGAAGATTTCCTGCCGATCAACACTAGCAACTTATATCTATCTGTCATGGAGGTCTCGGGACTCACAGATATTCAGAGACATGTGGATAGTTTACCAGTGGTTTTCAGCAGGAAATAGTTATTACTACAAATTGTCACCCCCCCCCCCCCGCCCCCCACAGAAACTGGATCTGGCTATAGTGGGAAAATCTTTTTTTTTTTTTATTTGTGAGAACTTGAAAGCAAAACAAAACTTGGAAAAAATATATGCTCATTCACCAATTTTCTAATCTGGGGTCTAAAGTGGTCAGGCTTGCAAGTGTATTTGGTTATTTGTCTATCCTAGCCTGTTGCAGTGTATATTTCCTGTATATTTTGCATGTAAAAAATGTTGTTTGTTATGTCAGTGCTTAATATTATCATGTAGTCTTCATGAACTTTCTTCATCTTGGCCAGGGACTGCATTTGAAAAGTAGCCACTTGACTAAAATTGGCACATTTTCAGAAATGCCAGCAACAATACTGATAATGAACACCCCTCTAACTGACTCTCAGTTGGTTTAGAAAAAAGACTTTTAAGAGAAAAGAAAGCCTTCCTTTGGTTTTGCATTTTTCTCTTTTTTGTTGGCTGTGCACAATATATTAGAAGAATACCTTACAATTATATTAGTTAAGAAATAACAGATTGCGTATATACAATATTAAGGTGATAACAACAACCCTCACTGTCTCTAGGTGCTGCTTCAGACAGGGCATTCTGCAGCAGGGACACCACCCGTCGTGCAGCATCCAGCAAATCTCCCTATCACAACAGCCCACATAACAGAATAACATTAGTGTATGATTCAGTAGGGCTAGTCCAGGTCTGGAAAGTAGTTGGGCCAGATTTTTAAACCAAGAAATTTAGCTGGGCCAGACATTTTCAGCGGCCCAGTAAGCAACAGGTAATGGCATTTTAAACAAACACAAATCAAGGTACATTATTTTAAAAAACTACAACTGAACAGAATCTGAGAGCAATATTTTTTTTCACTTCTGAAATGAGAAAAATATTTTGGTCGTATCTGACCTAGACGCATCCCAAAGAAAAAAAATGCCTATTAGATGGTAAACAGACATAAAGAAAAAGGGAAAAATCGTCTATAATCATCATCCGCTTATACTGTGGTGATCCATTTCACCCACACAGGCATGATCACCATTAGCGGTTTCCACATTATTGTCGAGGTGACTATTCACTTTACCTCTGCTTTCTCCGACATCTTCCTGATTCTGCCGCCAACAAGGGGCTCATAGGGTGGAGACTGAGGGTGTTAAACAGACCAATCTTTTGTCACTGAATGCAACAAATAATGTATTTATCTGTCAAAAGTCCAGCACCAGGAAAAGCAACAGAGTGACAGTAGAAACTGTAATAATAATGGAAGTGCGCCGCCCTACAGGGAAGGAGGAGTGATGGGAGTCCCGGTGGTGGCTAAGCGCGCGTGGGGAGAGGCGTCGTACTGTGAGGCTTCATGAACTTCCGATGGGGCAGTGCTGTCATACAGCGGGGAGCCTGAGAGGGGCACTGTGGCCGGGTGCGAGAGCCCTGGGTAATGAGTTGTAGAGCTGCGCAGTGTCACGATCGGGTACAAGCAGGCAGGCGATCGTGCGGGCAAGGCGTGCAAGGAGCAAGCGGACAGGCAAAAACGGGAGTTTAATTAGGAAGCGCGGACGGGGAAACATCTCACGCATACAAACATCAATGACAGACACTGGACTCAGGTAAGACACGGACTGAAATACACAGGACTGAGCAAATTAACTAGATACAGCTGGGTACAAATCGGGAGAAAACACGTGGGTAATCAGGGGGCGTGGCACACAGGAGGAGCGGACGAGCCGGGCATGACACGCAGGAACTGAGAGCCCAAGCTGTTGGACATTCCACTGGACTAGGAGACTGGGGTGAGTGAGGAGGAGCTCATTGACCACAAACTGGGATACTGGCTGTGTGTGAGCAATGGGGTGGAGATTAAGGAAAGACGTTAAATCAGCATGCAGTGTTGCCTGGAAACAACAACAAATATACTAGTGTCACTGTACTAAAACAATATCAAAATAATGCCTATTTTTTATTCATTTTACTTGTAGAGTGCAAAGTACAAAGGAAAACAAAGAGTAACTATGGCGAAATAAATCAAAGCATGTCCCAGAATGATGGGCCTGAATGGATCAGGACAGAAGAAGGCGAAAGTCCTGTTAACGAGGTGAGACGATGCAGACACAGGCCAGGATGTGGGTATAGGCGAGAACAAGAGGGAAGACGGGGGCCCGAGACTCAGCATGGGGACAGGTGGGGGAGGGGAGGCACGGGCTCACCTGGAGCTGCTCCCGGAGGTGCCGCTATGACTCATGGGTAACATGCCGGAATGGGACGGCACCTGTAGGCTGGACCAGTTGTCATGGGAGGGCAACATGGACAGACAGGTAGACGAGCTGTCTGAATAAGCAGCTGCAAGTATAAAACAATAAATGAAGCAGGTATGTGGTGGGCAGTGTTACAGCGTCCTTAATATGGTCAATACAGAAAAGGCATGTTATCATGTTATGTATATACTGCCTCCAGTTACTTAATGCCTAACTTTAATACATTGATTGATTTGTTCACTGCTGCAGCCTGTGTCAACTTTCCTTTCAGACAGATGTAAAGTCCATTCTGTTTTTGTTCTGTGTAGTTTTTTTTGAACAGCATATGGCTGAATTCTGTTAAACCTCAGACTGAAGAAAATTGTGTTAATTGAAAAGCAAATATCAAAAACTCAGTCTGCAGGAATGTTTTTCTAAATATTTCTGTGGACTTTTGGAAATTTCACGAAATTCCATTGCTCCATTACATAAACACTGAGTGAGATTTCATTCCCATTACTGCAACGTATGAAGAGGATTATGACTTATTACTTTAGGTTATCGGACTGAGTGAGTTTTGGAAATTTGCTCTTCGATAACTGAAGCAGTGCTGTGAATGCAGAGGTTATATGCGTCGCATATCAACAGAACTGTATGTTTATGTCTTGTCTTAATTATTTTGATTAAATGTCTAACTATTCCCAATATGTGTGAACATACTTGGCCAAATAAAGCTGATTCTGATTCAGTCAGAGGGTAATCGTCGGTGTGCTGTACTATCGTGGTGACCCACACAGAGAGCTTAGGACCATGATTTCAGTGTGTGCTTGTGTGAGGGGACAGGCAGGGCGGCGGCTCACTGGGTGATGCACTCCTGTGGGTATAGGGGCTGGGATAGGGGGCGGAGCAGTTACTCCTCAAGGAGGAGTAACAGTCACAGCCGTGGGGGGAGGAGAGGGAGAGGGTGCTCCCAAACTGGGGGTGTGGGTTTGATGAAGAGCAGAGAGACCCTGAGCCTGGGATGAACCAGCTGCCTACTGAAACGAAAGCGGATAAAGACAGAAACTAGAACCTCAAACTAAACAACACAAACAACAATATCAAGTTATATTCAATCATTAAACCGTTATATATTTAATCTAAACAATAGTAATAAATATCGTTCCGATTCAAAATATCATTTACGGGTGAATCTTATGACTTGCATTGGGAAACAGGAAACGGGCCAAGCTGCAGGGCCAGTTCAAAGGCATAGTGCGAGGCGCCCAGAAAGGGGGCGAGGTCTGGGCGGAGTCAGCTAAAGAAGAAAAAGGCCTGACCTTTTTCTGGATGCTGTGGACTGTGTTTGTGTGTGAGCTGCAGCTGCATGTTCCTTACATTTTTTTTATTAACACCAGCACCGTGAGGTTTGGCCTGGACTGGGTCCTGTCCTGCATGGTTGAAGACATGTTGACTGATGGTCAGCCCGTGTTCTGTTGGATCCCACAGAAAGGAAATGGGAATCCCGTTTGGATCGGATGCTGACAGTTGAAAAAAAACTCATGTCTGTGTGTTATGAAAGAATATCAATAAATGTTTCCGAAAGGGGATGACTCATTTGGTAATTATTTACGGCTTATGTTATGGCTGAGAAATTTACAGTCTTTACTAAAGTCTGACTTCTTTCGAGTCACCTTTAATATAGATTGGACACTCTCTATGCTATGTACAATACTTATATAGATGGTACATGTTTACTTGCTTGCACAGATGGTTGATTAGGTAATTAGTGTAAGTGTGTGTGTGTGTGTGTGTGTGTCCAATCGCATGTATGTCCAAGGTCCATAGTAAGTAATATACGAGGGGGATCAATAGAGTGTTGTTATTATAACGTCTAAAAAGTCTGTCGATAAATCAATAAGAAAATAAATGAAGTCGTTTTCGCGAACACGCGAACAGGGGCCGGACCGACTGTAGGGGGCGTGGCCAGAGACAGCCATAGCTGTCAAGTCTCCCGTTTTGGCCGGGAAACTACCGTATTTTACTTCTCTTTCCCGCCGTCCTCCCGTATTAGTATTTTCCCGTAAATCTCCCTTATATTATATAGTTGCTGGATAGTGTAGTGGTAAGATCGCCGCCTTTCACACGGGAGACCGGGGTTCGAATCCCGGTTGTGGCCAAAAATATATTTTATATATTTTATATATTTATATTTATATTTATATTATATTTTATATAATTTATATTATTTTATATTTCCTGTCTTAAAATGTAAGGGATACTGGAGCCTGGTTGCGGTGGTGGGATGGCTCACGGCGGGTGCCGGAAAATTTCCTTTATTTTCAAATCCAAACCTTGACAGGTATGCTGCTGTTCCAAATCATGGGTGCATGTTACAAGTGCGGAACATATTTTAACTTAGTACTAACTTAGCATCATATTTGATCTGATTCGACTGAATATCCCAGGTTTCCATCTCTCATGCATCTGGTGTGACGTGTTTTCAACGTCTCACTCCGGCCAGCTGACCAAAGTTGGTAACCTTGGTATTGTGTGTAGGAGATTCGGTATAACTATAATTTCGTTCTCCATTTGCATGCCCGAAGTGTCTTTAAGTGTTATGTAGTTTTGCCTGAAACGCAAAAATAAAACAAAGCAATTAAAGCCGATCAGTGGCTCAAATTGTGCTGTAGCGATTGAAGAACTTTTGTCGGAAGTTGGATTCGAACCCACGCCTTACTTGGGAGAACAGAATACCAGAATAGAGTAGGTTAAGTCCAGCCTTGGCTTCCAAGCTGACGTTTTTCTACATATGTGCTTGTGTATCATGGACAGTAAGAGGGGGCAGGCAAGGAGAGAATTTCTCTCTTTGGGGATCAATAGAGTGTTGTTATTATAACGTCTAAAAAGTATGATGGTCTGTCGATAAATCAATAAGAAAATAAATGAAGTCGTTTTCGCGAACACGCTGGAAAAGCCAGGGGCCGGACCGACTGTAGGGGGCGTGGCCAGAGACAGCCTGCTGACCATAGCTGTCAAGTCTCCCGTTTTGGCCGGGAAACTACCGTATTTTACTTCTCTTTCCCGCCGTCCTCCCGTATTATTTTCCCGTAAATCTCCCTTATAATATATATATATATATTATATTATATAGTTGCTGGATAGTGTAGTGGTAAGATCGCCGCCTTTCACACGGGAGACCGGGGTTCGAATCCCGGTTGTGGCCAGAAACAACTGCTATCACAACTAGAGATTGATGAGGTACAACACGATTGCTACGACAAGGGGGAGCCAGGACGAATTAGGGGGGAGATATCATCATCCCCACATTCCGAGATTGGGTACCAAGCCCCATATATATTAGTAGGCTGAATACAAGAGCAGCTGACCTGAGAAATAAGAAATAAGCTAAGCTGGAAACCTGGACCCTCCGACCAAGAATGCGTGAAGTACCCTCAGAAGGTCTACTAGAAGATGTACGTAGAAGACTACTACAGATCAGCTGATCTACACCACAGCAACAGTGATCCTGGAGCCGGACCGTCTTTGAAGACTCCGTAAATCTCCGTATAATAATATATATCTACGGGAACGAGAAAGGAGAAAGATAAAAATAATAATAATAATAGATAAAGATAAAAATAATTTAATAATAAGAGAAATAATAGTTAATAATAATAACTATTAACTTTCTCCTTTCTCGTTCCCGTCACACCAGATGCATGAGAGATGGAAACCTGGGATATTCAGTCGAATCAGATCAAATATGATGCTAAGTTAGTACTAAGTTAAAATATGTTCCGCACTTGTAACATGCACCCATGATTTGGAACAGCAGCATACCTGTCAAGGTTTGGATTTGAAAATAAAGGAAATTTTCCGGCACCCGCCGTGAGCCATCCCACCACCGCAACCAGGCTCCAGTATCCCTTACATTTTAAGACAGGAAATATAAAATAATATAAATTATATAAAATATAATATAAATATAAATATAAATATATAAAATATATAAAATATATTTTTGGCCACAACCGGGATTCGAACCCCGGTCTCCCGTGTGAAAGGCGGCGATCTTACCACTACACTATCCAGCAACTATATAATATAAGGGAGATTTACGGGAAAATACTAATACGGGAGGACGGCGGGAAAGAGAAGTAAAATACGGTAGTTTCCCGGCCAAAACGGGAGACTTGACAGCTATGGCTGTCTCTGGCCACGCCCCCTACAGTCGGTCCGGCCCCTGTTCGCGTGTTCGCGAAAACGACTTCATTTATTTTCTTATTGATTTATCGACAGACTTTTTAGACGTTATAATAACAACACTCTATTGATCCCCCTCTTACTGTCCATGATACACAATGACGAGACACATGTTCACTAATGACGAGAACTATTCTATTTTTCATGCCGGGGGTCCTTCAAATCTTACATTTACAAATCTTGTTCTTGTTCTCTGCTTTCTCCTTTCTCGTTCCCGTAGATATATATTATTATACGGAGATTTACGGAGTCTTCAAAGACGGTCCGGCTCCAGCTCAAGGATCACTGTTGCTGTGGTGTAGATCAGCTGATCTGTAGTAGTCTTCTACGTACATCTTCTAGTAGACCTTCTGAGGGTACTTCACGCATTCTTGGTCGGAGGGTCCAGGTTTCCAGCTTAGCTTATTTCTTATTTCTCAGGTCAGCTGCTCTTGTTTGGGATGTGCTTGACCGGCGTATACGACAGCGTGTACCAGTTCCCACTAATATCCAACAACTTCGCACAGCCATTGAAGAGGAGTGGACCAACATTCCACAGGCCACAATTGACAATCTGATAAACTCTATGCGAAGAAGATGTGTTGCATTGCATGAGGCAAATGGTGGTCACACCAGATACTGACCGGTTCTGAGTCCCCAGACCCCCAATAAAGCAAAAAACTGCACATTCCAGGGTGGCCTTTTATTGTGGGCAGTATAAGGTACACCTGTGCACTACCCATGATGTCAGATCAGCATCTTGATGTGGCACACCTGTGAGGTGGGATGGATTATCTCAGCAAAGCAGAAGTGCTCACTATCACACATTTAGACTGATTTGTGAGAAATGTTTGAGAGAAATGGTAATATTGTGTATCTGGAATGAATTGTAGGTCTTTAAGTCCATCTCATGAAAAATGGGAGCAGAAACAAGAGTGTTGCGTTTATATTTTTGTTCAGTATAGAATAAGCCCAGATTTATGTTTATTCAGTGGAGATAAGTACAACCTCTAAAGATAGGCCTACACCCGTTTTGGCAGTGTCTCCGGATCCCATGACAAATAATGCCTTCAGTACATCCTCCTCAACCCACACTGAAAGCAGAAGTGCTATGGGCTTTGCAAACGGTTTGCCGACATCACTCCTATACGTCCAATGATGACATTCACACCGTCTCCAGGGTGATGTTCCCTGACTCGCAGGGTCACTTGTGGTAAAGATAAAACCGCTTTTCTTGCGCGATTTGGACTCGCTCCATATATTAAAAGGGAGCTTCGTTGTCATGTTTGACGTAAGTATGAACAGGACCATCAAAAGAAAACAACTGGATGTGCATGTCAGGTATTGGGTGAATTATGAGAATGGCTCTCGAGTGCAGTCCTGGTTCTGGGATCACAGTACATGAGCCACTCCACCGCTGAAGACTTACTGGAGAAGTTTAAGGTAAGCCATTCAATAACATTTAAACTCATTAACGAACCCATGATTTTTAAATATCCATGGTTTATCTTTACATGTGTTTAAATGGGAGAACCATATTTATTGGTAAGCATATTTTAAAGATTTTATTGCTGCTTCATGGCTTTTGCTGCAAAAAAAATAGTTCATTGAGGAAATAGAATGTTTAAGTGTTGTGTAGCAACATGTACAGCTGTTGTACAGGCAAAAACTCTGGCTCAGTCCAAAGGAGGTGGATATAGGAATGGCTGTCATCAAGGTGGGACTTCTGTGAATTCACTGGTATCTTTACATACAAATGTATCAAACAATTGTGAAGTAAAAAATATGTGAATAACATGGAGTTTGAGCTGGTTTGATATGTACAGCTGAGGTAGTGTTAACCTTGGGCTGAGTGTGCAGAAAGATTCTGGAAATTTGACAAACCATCTTTTTGTCAGAGACAGTCAGGAGCCAAAGGCAGTGGAAGTGACCTTGGTGTCCTTCAGATTAAAAAAAATTGCCAGATTGTGCTCTCAAAAATGTGCAAAAAGGCCTTGGATAAATGCCCTCTGAAGTACTCGATTGTACATGAGATGACGTGCTTGGACCCAAACAAAATGCACACCAGCCAGATAACTGCCAGCAGAAAAGGAGAAATCTCATGCAGAAGTTTGCGCAGGAGAATCGGTTGGCAGGCAGGATATCTGCTGGTAAATCATAGGATAAGAATAGGATAGTTCAGAATATTATTTTTAAATTATGCTTTTCTTTTTTCACATCTAACTGAATCAGGGACGGATTACAAACCGGGTTAGCGGGGCCGCTGCCCAGGGGCCCTTGGGGTGCAGGGGGCCCGTGGGCCCCAAGCCCAAAACAATTTGCAACGCTTATCAGCAATGTATTTTCGTTTGTCTATTTTAGAGGGCCTACATTCTTTGATCCTCTGCCTACAAGGTCCCCTGACCCTATAGGGAGGGTGTTTGGCTGCCAAGGGCCCTTGACTTGTGGTGGTTGTGGTGGTGGTGCAGGTGGTGGTGGTGGGGGGGGGGCCTCGCGAACGTTTTACCCAGGGGCCCACAAAACCCATAATCCGTCCCTGAACTGAATAGTGTTAACACGTAGATTTTAGCAGTATTTAGAAGACCGACTCTTGGTGTTTGAAAAGAAGCATCAGCCCAGTTATATTTTCTTTGATGAGCCTAGAGATATCTCAAGATTAAATTAAAATGATTGCACATTTATGGTATCATAGGAAAATTGGGTTATAAATCACTTTCCTATTCTACATGTGATTCTGTGTATTGACATTGTTGATCTGCATCTAATCTACTGTAATTAATGTAATTACAGGTGATGCAATATCCCAGCAGTCTGATAATCACCTGCACAATGAGGCAAAAGGCTTGGATTTTATATCCTTCATTCCTTCAGCACCATCCAAAGTTGATGTCTTTTTACATCAAAAAGTTAGTGGGCCTTATCCTGACCTCTGGATGTTCTGCAAGAACTTGCTGCTGCTGTCCTATGGGCAAGCCGAAGTGGAACGAATAGAGGTGGAGACCTGCAACTTATCAGAGGAAACAGTTGTTGCACAGAGGCTTATATGCGACCATGTCAGAGTGTGTGGGGGAGCAACCAAAGCGCCTCTGACCAAAGGTGAAAGATGAGCGAAAAGCAAAAAAGAAAACTTGAGGAACTCAAGAGGAAGAGAGTCTCACTGGAAAGTGTATGTGAGAGTTTACAAAAGGATGCTGAGCACATGGCAGAGGAAGCAGAGAGTGCTGCTGGAACCAAAAGGGCAACATTACTTACCAAGTCCAATACTCTGAGCCGACGAGCGAAGGAGGAGAAAGAGCAGTTGGTGGTCTTAAATGCAGATACTGAAGAATAGGCTACTGAACTGTGACTCCTAACACATCAAGAGTGAATCGGTGGAAACAAAAATATTTAGGTTCTTTGCATTTTTGGAGTATTTTACTTTCTGTGCCTGTTTGTACATTGTTCACAGCCATAATACTTTATAATTACAAGGTAGTTTTATGTTAGAGCTCTTGCTCCAATAAATATGTGCCTTGTAATTAACTAAATTCTAGGCTATTCAGTTTTTTTTGCCCTCGTGATGGTCGTGGGTTGTGAAAAAAGCCTTCTTCTTAGGGGTACCGCTGGGGCCAGCCGGGCGTATGTCGTGGCTTCAGTGAGTACTTATGTTTGTCATGCTGCCTGTGTACTTTATAGCGGCACAACATATTTCTGCAAATTGCATGCGTCAAATTGTCTGTCTCTCTTAAAAAATATGAAGTGTCACCAAAATTTTAAACGGGGAATCAATCTCAATGAAAAATATTCGTCAAGTAACGTTTCTAAAATAATATAGACATACTAATAATTATATATTAATAAATCGGATGAACGATGCATCCCAAATTGTATCCGCTGCGCACTTCTTAATCAGGGCAATCGCATCGTGGAGGTTTCTGCAGACGCCCAAAAAGACTTACTTAAGAAAACTGTTGCATGATAATTTGTACCATTTTCAAGGGTGGGGGGCGTGCAGTAGATGCCCCCTTTATTTTTGTGCTTCTGTCGTTCAAACCGAGCAGCACTGAGTTTGTCATGGCACCTGACGCCAAATCTACTGCTTAGCTGCTACAGACAGAACTATCTTCAAATCACCACTAGGGGGTGTCAATGCTGCAGCTTCGTTCTATGGTTGATCTTTTTCAAAGACAGTTTTTTTTCTCTCTCTCCACATAATCAACTTAACTGATTAGCGTGCTTTCATAGTAATGGTTTTTAATCCGTGTTAATCTTCTGAACAATGACTAGTAAAGGTTCTATGAGGTTGTCCTACTTACTATGGATTTTAAGTTTTTTATCAAGGTGTTAAAACGTACCACAGTTGCCAGTCCTGTGTTTTATGTCTAGCAATTTGTACAGTTTCTTCAGTATAAACACATGCCATGATCTGTGAGAATCTCCTCCAGAACTCTGCATTTCCTCAAGATCTTTTTGTAATATTGCATCATGGCACTGCTCAGAACAACACAGATGGTGCATAACAACACAAGGGAGTACAAGACAACATGGTGCAGAAACAGTGCGATACAAAGCAGGACAAAACTGGATGATACGTGGTCAGTGGTGGATAAAGTGCAGTAACAGCTGTACAGTGCAGCTGCCGTGGAAATGACTGTTACAGGGGATGCAAAAGCTGCAGGTTTGAATTGTTTGGCGAATGAAGCTGTTCATGAATCTGCTAGTCAGTGTTTGTGGATGGTGGTCAGAGTCCTGGATTATAGACTGAACCTTGTTACTGTGGCAGTTAAAGTACAGCTGGTCAATGGAGGGCAGTTCAGTGCGAATGATGTTCTTAACAGACTTCGCAATGTACTGCCTTCCTGTCATGTGGCTCCACCATACCATAGTACTACTGTAAGAACTAGGGATGTAACGATACATTCAACTCACCATTTGATACGATTCACGATTCTGAGTTCACGATACAATTTTCTCATTTTTTGCAGAATGAGCTGCAGACAAATATATTCAAAAATATTCTTATATTTATCTTTCTGAACTGTTGACACTGTTGTGAACAGTGCAACTGAATTTGAATAAAATACTGTTGAAAAAAATCCCAAATCAAAATAAGTAAATAAAAAAAAATAAATCAAATAAATAAGCTAAGGTTTGCATGTGCAGCTTTTTAGCGTGCTTTGCCCTTTTAATAATCTTCACTCAGCTCACGGTGGTGCCAGTGGACCTGTTTGTGTATGTTATCAGTCTATTACAATGTTTGCATGCAGTTTATGTCTTGTCTGTGCTTTTCTCGCTGTTTCCTCCTCGTTTGTGATTACCGGAAAGCTAATATGCTGCCACACCGCCAATTGAAGATCGGGCGGTGCGTCCATCCATCCATTTTCTGAAACCACTTAATCCCAACTGGGATCGCGGGGGAGACCGGAGCCTATCCCGGGAACAAGGGGCGCAGACAGGAACCAAGCCCAGGCAGTCACCTACACACCGCAGGTCGCACACACTCACACAACTACAGGGCCAATTTAGACTCACCAGTCAACCTATCCTGCATGCTTTTGGACCGTGGGAGGAACCTGGAGTCCCCGGCGAAAACGGGGAGAGCATGCGAACTCCACACAGAAAGGGCCCTGGACCGAAGCCAGCACTAACCACTGTGCCGTCCTCAGTTTCAAATTCATTCATCATCTCGCGTTCGCTCAAAACCAAAAACTGACGTACGATGTCGACGTGATACGCAGTGACATCTGACGTCAAACTCACATTGTGAAATCAAATGTAATATTACACCAGTTTTTCTGTTAAAGTACTGTGAAGTACTCCTACAATAGTGATTCATTTTCCACATCAGCCGGTTTAAATCTTCATGCATTTGCACCGATTTTTAACTGATTTGTGATTCATCATTACATGCCAGGGCCAGCAGCTCTGCATGGCTCGACCCTCATAAACATTCTCCACACATGCTGTTCAGGCAGTGGCCACAGAAATTCCCCCAGTGAACTTTATGCTTTCTGTCGGAGAGTATGCTGTGTTCTGGCCTTAAACCCTGCATACTACTTTGCAGACTTTGATCCTCTTAACAACAATTGGCATTTCTGGTGGCTGAATATCCATCCATCCGTCATCCAACTGCATGCTTAAAAGCTGTGAATAATAGTAATAATTCTTAAAATTGCAACTATCTAGAATTTCAGCCTAGTTACTCAGCTAAATTACTA
The DNA here is from genome assembly GCF_023856365.1 of Brienomyrus brachyistius. NCBI lineage: Eukaryota > Metazoa > Chordata > Actinopteri > Osteoglossiformes > Mormyridae > Brienomyrus > Brienomyrus brachyistius. The sequence goes on from NW_026043585.1 coordinate 23,461, forward strand.
TTTAAACCTAGAATAATTTCTATAAGGGGCGGCATGGTGGTGCAGTGGTTAGCACTGTCGCCTCACACCTCTGGGACCCGGGTTCGTGTCTCCGCCTGGGTCACATGTGTGTGGAGTTTGCATGTTCTCCCCATGTCGTTGTGGGGTTTCCTCTGGGTACTCCGGTTTCCCCCCACAGTCCAAAAACATGCTGGGGCTAATTGGAGTTGCTGAATTGCCCGTAGGTGTGTGTGTGTGAGTGGATGGTGTGTGAGTGTGCCCTGCGATGGGCTGGCCCCCCATCCTGGGTTGTTCCCTGCCTCGTGCCCATTGATTCTGGGATAGGCTCCGGACCCCCCGCGACCCAATAGGATAAGCGGTTTGGAAAATGGATGGATGGATAATTTCTATATGTGTGATAGAATCAAAAAATATTTTGTTTTACATATAAATCTTCACAAGGTGTATTACACATGGTATTCCCCAGACACCGCCACCCCAACAGATGCTTTGTTTGTTAAGACAATAGCTCAGAAAGTGGTTGATCGATCTTTTGCAGCTTTTACCAAGGTTTGTACAAGCCAAAATTAAATTTTGAAACGGATCCCTGCCACACCCTGCCCTCCTGAACCTCCCGTTTCCTCCCTAGTGTGGTATAACGTGCCATGCCTGTTCCGCGTTTGTTTTACCTCTCCTTCCTGCCCTTGTGTTACTCATTTCAGGTGCCTCTAGTTTGCTCCCTGCTTAGCCTTGTATAAATGTGCTTCTCAGTCCTGCCTTTAATGTTGCTGCTGCTGTTTGCCTGTGTGTTCTTCCCTGCTTATGATTCCCCCGTGATCCAGTTGTGATCCAGTTGTCTTCATATCATGTATTCACATTCCTCAGCTGAGAGTGAACAAAGTTCTGTGGAAAGTATCTGACTACAGATAGACTTTCACCCAGTTCTCTGCGGGAGCTCTGATTACAGAGTGACTCCCCGACTACTTCTGAAGCCCTTCCTTAAGTATCCAGACCAGGTGATGGCATGTTTCTGAAGACTGACTAATTTCGGTCAATGGTTAATTTTAGGGGCATTGCTGACCTTGGTTCTCAAGTCCCCAGCCAATCAGATCACTTTAGGGGGTGGTTGTAATTCCCTTGTTCTACCATGAGAGAATCTCTCTCAGTTTGGTGGGTTGAGCCGAAGTTTCTGTATTTCTCTTAGGAAAAGCTATACTGCCTTAAATCTGAGAGTATAATACTCCTCGTCTCATGCCTATTCAAACGAGACCAAACATGCGTGTATTTGTCCCTAACATCTATGTGTGCTGAGTTATCCTGTTTATAGTGGAAAAGGTGTCTGTGTCTGGAGGCTGACAGCTGTTGTTGCTGTGGATTGATTGTGGAACTCTGGTCACTCCGGGGGTGAAAGGTCTTGCTTTTTCTGTGCTGCTCCAGTTATTCCTATCCAGTCTCTCAGGAGCCGGCAGGCCTTTGCCTTCCTTAAAAGGGGTGGTTTGACGAGTTGAGTCCAGTCTTGCCTGGGCCAGCGGAGCTCTGAAATAGACTGATGCAGGCTGATCAGAGTTGGGGCCTGCAGGACCTATAAGTTTTATGTCCTTACAGAATGTAAGTGGCATCATACTAAACTAGTGGTGTTCGAACTAGCATGGAAAGTGCTATGGGTAGCTACAAAAAGGCTCTTAGTGCCGCCAAATCATCTAGTATCTATCAGAACTAATTGAAATAAACAAAAATAATCCTAGATTCCTATTTACTATGGTGTCCAAGCTGACTAATAACCAGACCACTGGTTATTTTCCAGTGACGACTTTATGAAACTTTTTGACCAAAAATATGCTCAATTAAACAGAACATTTTGAATATTGAATATTGGTTAACCAGTCAGAACTGATGTACTTAATTTTATCTTCAAATTCATCTACTTGTATGCTAGACCCTGTTCCATCAAAATTATTCAGCGATGCTCCCAGCATTGATTGAACCGCTACTAGCAATAGTTAAACTAAAACATATAATCATATTACCCCAATTTTATCTTCACTGCACTGGCTGCCAGTTAGATTTCGTGTTGACTACAAAACACTGCTCTTAACCTATAAAGCTGTAAATGGTCTTGCACCGCAGTATGTGAGTGACCTCATTTGCGTTCCGAATCATACACTTAGATGACGAGATGGAGGTATTCTATCCGTACCCAGAATAAAGAACATTACCTTTGGGGGAAGAGCATTTGCTCATAAAGCACCACAGCTATGGAATAAACTTCCTATTAGTGTTCGGAACTCAGACACAATCTCTGCTTTTATGTCAAGGCTTAAGATGTACCTCTTTCGCCAGTCTTTTGGATAGTTAAATCTTCTTTTCTAAGGTGAATGGGAAATCTGGAGGTTCATAGTTATTTGAGATTGAAGGGGAAAGGGGGGATTGGTGCTGTCGTCCTGCCACTCTCGCCGATCACTTAAGCTGTGGATGGGAGGTGGCTTGACGCCAAAACCTCTGTAAACCCTCATGCCTGTGCTTCCTTCCAGGTCACTCTTTTAGGCAGGCTGTCATAGTTGCTTTAGTCCTGCCGGTTAGGTGTAGGGCAATAACTCTTCTCCATCTTCTCTTTTTCGAGCTGATACCGAGCCGACTACACCGTGTGAACCCGCACCTGGACTCCTGGATATAACTACATGAAACCAACTGGGACTTTATAACTATATGAACTCTAATGAATGTCAATGTAAATGCAGTTTCATGCTCCTTGGTCGCCCAGAGGAGGATGGGGGTCCCCTTCTGAGTCTAGGTTCCACTCAAGGTTTCTTCCTGCTAGAGGGAGTTTCCTTGCCACTGTCGCCTCAGGCTTGCTTGTGTGGGGTTCTGGCCGGTTAAATGTAAAGTGCTTTGTGACAATGCATGTCGTTAAAAGCGCTATATAAATAAAATTGAATTGAATTGAAGTGCTTCCTCAGATTCATTTTTAAATGTTCTCCAGCTAATTTCCACTATGGCCACGAGTTCTAGTATTTTAAATTAATATTGAAATGGTCATTTGGGCTGAACAGCATCCCGACCTGTTAGAATCTTATATACCTGGATCATGTCCCCCCATAGTCTCCTTTGCTTGAGGCTAAACAGATTCAGCTCAGCGAACCTCTCCTCATAAGACATTCCTCTAAGTGCAGGAATCATTCTAGTCATCCTACGTTGCACCTTTTCCAAGGCAGCAATGTCCTTCTGAAGGTATGGTGACCAAACCTGCACACAGTATTCTAGGTGGGGATCTTACCAAGGAATTATATAATCGTAGCATCACTTCTCTTGACTTACATCTCTAGGTGTGTGGAGTTTAATCCAACATCCTTTTGCCTTTTTTTAATGCTTCCCCACACTGGCAAGAGTGGGACATGGAAGTATCAACATACACACCGAGATCTTTCTCATAATCAGCTACCTTTATTTCAGTGAAACCCATAAAATATCTGTACTTTACTATATTTACTATATTTCTGCTCCCTGCATGGATTACCTTATATTTATCTATGTTAAATTTCATCTGCCACGTATGAGCCCAGTACTCTAATTAAAATCCAGATCCTGTTGTAGCCCTCTCTGGACATGAGACATGATCTAACATCAATCAGAAGATACCACACCAGCAGATAATGATTTCTGGAATAGTAAAGTTAAAGGTTGGCTAATAATACCCCTCATCTCTTTAAAACTATAGATAAGATGCCATCAGGGCCTTGCGATTTATTTATTTTGAGCTTAGCTAGGCTTTGTACCACATCAGCCTCAGTTATACATATATTGGTCATAGACATCGTTGTATTTGTACTAAATGGTGGTAAGCTATTCTACTGTTGAACATCCATTGTAAAATAATCATTAAACTCATTTATATCAATTTCATTTTCAATTATATGGCCCTTACTATCCTGCAAATGAGTGATTTTCAGCTTTTAGAGCTCTTTCGGAGTTAAAATATTGGGAAGAAACTTTTAACGTCATACTTATAACTGTTATTAACTAAACCTGTAGACTTAGATACTCCTGCTTTATTTTGAAATCATTAGTTAATTTCCATTTGTGGAAGAAAGCCCTTTTGCTCCTGACTTTATTCTTAATTTTCGTAGTAAACCACCTGTGACATCGCGTGCTGGACGAACAGGCAGGAAGCGAGGAATCAAGGATCCGGGAAACGGAGAGTCGGGGAATGAGGGTTTATTGATGAAAACAGGTACCAACAGCGAGAGATTTCAATGACAGGACTGGGGAAACAGACTTGAATGTGGACTAAATACACAGGACTACTCAAACTGACAGAAAACAGCTGGTTACAATCGGGGGCAGCACACATGGTTAATGAGGGGGCGTGGCACACACGAGGATCGTACAAGCAGGGTCATGACACCAGCTTGGTTGCAGTTTCCTAGATTTAGTTTTTCTGGAAACGGGTATGAAGTTCTTTTGCACTTGCAACAATGTGCTTTTAAAAAATTCCCATGCCTCTTCCACAGTATTGCTATTTAACTCCATCCGATTTACAGTTTCTAGTTTCAGTCTCATACATTTGAATTACCCTTCCTAACATTGTATACTTTTGTTTTGGACTTGGTTGAAGACTCAGGCAGCAGGGAGTTGCCACCAACGTTGGTATGTCCTTATCCATAAGGGGGAGTAAACGTTCTGGTTTCCCGACCTTATAGATGAAGGAGTTGGGGGGATGTTGCCAGTGACCTGCCGGATTCCAGGCAGAACAGGCCTCGCTATGCACAAGCCCTTCAGAGACTGGGCCTTCCGTGCAGAACCTCTGCATCCAAATTAGACAGTTGTTTAACAAAACCCTAAAATGGGGTTATTTTTGACATGGAACGGGACTTTGATTCAACAACCCATTACTTAGTTGCGGCAAGTACCCAATATCAAGTATAGCTGCAAAGAATCTGCCAGAGATTTTCAGAGAAGTTCCACAGATGCATGGTACTGGACTAAGGTGCGTCAGATTAAACAGGAGCCTGGTAATTCTGTGAGCCCCACGCCAAGTGACTGATGGAAACATACTCCAGCTACAGTGAGATGGGACCCTCCAGCGGACCGAGAGTGGGATTCCCTCTGGGAGCGACAACTCGTGCAGTTTGCTGGTGGATGAGCTGCAAACAGACATCAAGAAGTGACTTCAACCTCACAATCATTTACCAAACCACTTCAGGTAACTTGTAAAGATGTAGGTATTGGAGTATTCACACATTCATTTGCAGTGTCCACCTCCTGTCCGGTAAATTTGGCAGGACAAAATTTTGAATAACCTATAGGGCCAGACTCATGAATGCGGCTGAACGAGTAAAGGTAGAACAGGTGGCCAATCCTGTTATACAGTCCTAGTAGATTGAGAACCACCTGATTGCAACTGTAGTTGGAATCAAGGGCTGAGCAGCATGGTGGCCTGGGGGACAATTATGAAAACACAGACCCATGATATCCTTAAACCCACAATCAAAAGAGGAGTCAGGATGGCCAGTGACATGTGCTGGCTAAATGGGGACAACAAAGAGAGAACAGAACAAGGCAGGGAGGGGATTCTGACACAGGTGCCATGCTACTTTGTTTAAATATGCTGTAATGTTTTAGTGCAAGCCTTAGACAATGGAATCTCTGAATGACGCCGCAGTCTGGCTCTTTCTGAAGGTCCTATACTGTAACCGTCCTGAGAAGTTGTTTGCATGCACTTGCTGCCTTGACACTTGTTGATGTGCGTGTGCCAGCTGCTCGAGCAGTAAAGGGGAGATCACATGCAGAGCTGATTTTCTGTAGTTCCTTAGAATAAAAATAGAATATTCTCTTCAAATAGGAACACATGCTGCGTTTGATTATTTCACTCCAACTCGGACAAAAACGTCACGAAAAACATCACTTCCCATTAGAAACGCCTCTTTTATGACGTTAATGTCTGACAGAATCTTCTTGTCCGAGTTGCCCCTGTGACGTAATTTCAACATGGCGGCTTACACACTCAACATTAATTCTATTTTACAAATCCTTAAAAATGTTTATTTTGTTAAATTTATTATTATCCCATCCATCCATTTTCCAAACTGCTTATCCTACTGGGTCACGGGGGGTCCGGAGCCTATCCCGGAAGCAATGGGCACGAGGCTGGGAACAACCCAGGATGGGGGGGCCAGCCCATCGCAGGGCACACTCACACACACCATGCACTCTCACATGCATTCCTACGGGCAATTTAGCAAGTCCAATTAGCCTCAGCATGTTTTTGGACTGTGGGGGGGGAACCGGAGTACCCGGAGGAAACCCCACGACGACATGGGGAGAACATGCAAACTCCACACACATGTGACCCAGGCGGAGATTTGAACCTGGGTCCCAGAGGTGTGAGGCAACAGTGCTAACCAGTGCACGACCATACCGCCCATTTATTATTATTATTATTTATAATTATTAGTAATTATTAATGTAATTGCACGTGTTCGATTTAGAGAATACCATATTGTGACCGTAAACAGTATCCTAACATGCAATATCAGATTTTTACCAGACTTGTTAGTGTTTTTGGTTTGTTTGTAGTTTGGTTTGATCTCGAAAAAAAGAATATCGCTATGAATGTACTAAAATACTTTATAAAGCTTTTAATGTGGTTTGACTAGTTCCTGTTTCTTGTTTATTTGTCTGAAATAATAATCTTACTCCATAACTGCTAAAATATAAAGCAACAACACAGCAGCGTATTCATGGAGGCAGCCATGGTTTGTTCCGAGTTGTGCTAGCTTGAACGGGAGATTGTTGGATGTGATGTCACCCAATTTGGAATTTCCAAGTTCCGAGAGAAAAACGAACGCACCACAAGACTCTGGCTGGAAATTTCTACAATAGAGCCATTTAGTTATTTCTAGAAAAATATTTAGAGCCCAATGACCTGATGTCATTGTAACACAGGTCACTGTCCGTGGTGCTGAATTCTCTACTTGATGGGCTGGTGCTGAATGAATATGACAGCTGGCCAACATGTCTGTGTGCTTCCACTGACTGGCAACCCAGACATATAATGACTTTTAACAATGAGGAGGGAAACGTCCAGACAGGAAATTAGTCAAACAGTAATTAGTAATCACATTAGTTCTCATTTATCATGATGTAAAATTCAAAAACCTTTTTTTTATTAGTGAAGGGATAAATGTAATTGAGTTTTAATGTATCCTTTCCGCTCTAAAATCGCAAATTATTTCTGACTATTAATCTGCACATTTTAATAATTTCATTAATATACCTAATTGGTTTGTCTTTTTTATTAAATTTTAAAACTAGCTGTACAATTGTTGATGTTGTTGCTGTTCTGAATGTCATTGGCCTGTTGCCTTACGTCTGTCTAAACATGAGTGAGGGGATGGATGCACTATTCTATGGGGGCCTCTGTAGAGAATAAATGATTCCTAATTTTATATTGAGAGAGATGGTTAATTCCTTTTTATCCATACTGCGTTCAGAGCCCCTGTTCTGACCGTTGATCACTGCTGCATATCATCCCCAAACCAATGGCCTGGATGAGAAAACGAATGATGACATAAAATGGTAAGTCTGTTTTTGAGGTTGTTTTAGAACTGTGTGAGACAGGCTCTATTCTTTTAACATTACATCAGGAATTACTGATATTATTGACAATCAATCCCTTAATATACAGTATCTCACAAAAGTGAGTACACCCCACACATTTTTGTAAATATTTTATTATATCTTTTCAAGGGACAACGTTAAGATATGAAACTCTGATAGAATGTAAAGTAATCAGTGTACAGCTTGTATAATGGTGTAAATTTGATGTCCCCTCAAAATAACTCAACACACAGCCATTAATGTCTGAACTGCTGGCAACAAAAGTGAGATTAAAAATGATTTGTGGCAAGATCGGATCATGTGTGTTGAAGAGTTTCTTATGACTGACAAGTAGTTATTTAAAAACATATCTTGAAACAGCAATTACATTGTTCTTAATGCTTTTAGAAAATGACTCTTTATAATGATCTGTGAATAATAATAATTTGCTATGAATGTTTTTCCACTTCAGCTTTCCACAATTATTCTTCCCGATGAGAAAAGCTACGGCACGTTTTTTGATGAAAAAAATAAAGTAGTTGAGACAATAAGCAACAACAGCTGAAAACATCTCCTAGTAACAGGAAAAACAGAAGCAGGGCATGTGGTAAACGAATACAAAAGAGGTACCAAAACACAGTTTATCATGTTGGAGATGAGGCGCTTCTGTTCAACATGAGGAAGCGGGGACGGAAAGGAGGAAGAACGGAACGGATTTTACCGGACCTTATGTCATCCCAGGCAATATGTGGCAAGCTGGTTACACTGTCTAATTCTGAAGGGGCAACTTTAAAGAACAAATACAATGTAAACCACATACAGAAGGAGCCAAACTGATGTCCCAAGTCAGGAATCACACATGGTGCCAGAAGAGTATAAGACCAGTAAACCTCCCTCTAGCGCAGAGCTTCTGACAATCGAGAAGGATGCTGACAGTTGAAAAAAAACTCATGTCTGTGTGTTATGAAAGAATATCAATAAATGTTTCCGAAAGGGGATGACTCATTTGGTAATTATTTACGGCTTATGTTATGGCTGCCAATTTACAGTCTTTACTGAAGTCTGACTTCTTTTGAGTCACCTTTAATATAGATTGGACACTCTCTATGCAATGTGCAATACTTACATAGATGGTAAATGTTTACCTGCTTGCACAGATGGATGATTAGGTAATTAGTGTAAGTGTGTGTGTGTGTGTTCCAATCGCATGTATGTCCAAGGTCCATAGTAAATAATATACACTGATCAAGAGATGCCCGAAAGTGGATAAAAGAGGACATTAGTGGGTGTATCACTTAGTGTAACGCGTGCAGGAAAATGAGCAGGACTGCAAGCCATATAATGACCCTTGTCTAGCTCTTAATACAGTATGCATACAGTGATGTATCTACAATGGACAGCTACTATGAGCAGATAGCACAGTACAGGTGCTTATAAGATCTGTATGCTATTTCCATTCATCCATCCATTGTCCAAACCGCTTATCCTACTGGGTCGTGGGGGGTCTGGAGCCTATCCCGGAAGCAATGGGCACGAGGCAGGGAACAACCCAGGATGGGGAGCCAGCCCATCACAGGGCACACTCACACACTATTCACTCATACATGCATACCTACGGGCAATTTAGTAACTCCAGTTAGCCTCAGCATCCATCCATCCATCCATTGTCCAAACCGCTTATCCTATTGGGTCGCGGGGGGGTCCGGAGCCTATCCAGAATCAATGGGGCACGAGGCAGGGAAGAACCCAGGATGGGGGGCCAGCCCATCACAGCTCACACTCACACACCATTCACTCACACATGCACACCTACGGGCAATTCAGCAACTCCAATTAGCCTCAGCATGTTTTTGGACTGTGGGGGGGAAACCCGGAGTACCCGGAGGAAACCCCACGACGACACGGGGAGAACATGCAAACTCCACACCCATGTGACCCAGGCAGAGACTCGAACCCGGGTCCCAGAGTGTTGAGGCAACAGTGCTAACCACTGCACCACCATGCCGCCCCCTGTATGCTATTTCATTCTATAAAAAGAAACTTACTGTACTGTACAATAAAGTATTTCACCACTGCTTCTTCCTCAGCTCCCACTGTTTGCTAGCACATGCATCTTTGATTTCTTAGTGCAATCTGTGCTTTATTTTTTTTTTGTGAAATGTAAGTGCAGTATCTGTTTATTAAGTGCTGTGGTTTAATATGTACATTATTATTTCAGTACTGTGTATACTGTCCTTAATGTCTTGCCTCTCTCGTATAACTTGAGATACGCCCAAATTGACTTGCAACAAGTGGTCCTGGTTCCAAATGCGGAAGGCGATGGATACCTGTATTTTATATGCTGTAGTGTGCTGGGTGTCAGACATTGCAATGCACCTTGCTTTGATCTTGACCTGTTAGATCAGAGGGAGGTAATCTTATCCAGAAAGGGCCACTGTGTATGATGGTTTTCACTGCAACTCTCTGAACAGCGAACCTAACAGTTATCCCAATACCTTGATCTTGCTAGCATATTTAAATGGTGTACCTATTCAGGAATAGAGTGGTGAAGGCATTCAGAGGAGGACTGATGATTATCAGAGGGAACAAAGGGGCTGGGTACTTGTCAGTATCCAGTAGAACCACCAGACTCCTACACTGAATGGTTCTGGATGTGGCACAGACGTTAATCCCTCTGTATTAGGGGATCCGTCTCCAGTTTGTACTCTTCTAGTTAATAGGTAGATTATCAGGCAGTTTTTCACCCTAGTCCAGTACTCATTGACAGCCTAATACACCGTGTTTTCAGTTTGTCTTGATAGTCAATACATGTCACAGGATGTACATTACTCTGATGGGCAGGCCCTCTTACATATGATGGAAATTGCAATACCTACTTTTGGCCACGAGATGGCAGCAAGAAAATAGAAAAATTATTTTCCCACGGTCTACTAGCAGCTTTTAGATGTTAATTCTTCATAAAAATAATTTGACTTGATCCAATGTATTTTTAATACAAACAATTACCACACAAAGCTGCTAGTTTCCTCCGGTTTTCCCCCCACAGTCCAAAAACATGCTGAGGCTAATTGGAGTAGCTAAATTTACCGTAGGTGTGCATGTGTGAGTGAATGGTGTGTGAGTGTGAGCTGTGATGGGCTGGCCCCCCATCCTGGGTTCTTCCCTGCCTCGTGCCCATTGATTCCGGGATAGACTCCGGACCCCCTGTGACCCAGTAGGATAAGCGGTTTGGACAATGGATGGATGGAAATAGCATACAGATTAAGCACCTGTACTGTGCTATCTGCTTATAGTAGCTGTCCATTGTAGATACATCACTGTATGCATACTGTATTAAGAGCTAGATAAGGGACAGTGGGTCATTATATGGCTTGCAGTCCTGCTCATTTTCCTGCACCCGTTACACTAAGTGGATACACCCACTAATGTCCTCTTTCATCCACTTTCAGGCATCTCTTGATCAGTGTATATTACTTACTATGGACCTTGGACATACATGCGATTGGACACACACACACACACACACACACTTACACTAATTACCTAATCAACCATCTGTGCAAGCAAGTAAACATGTACCATCTATATAAGTATTGTACATAGCATAGAGATTGTCCAATCTATATTAAAGGTGACTCGAAAGAAGTCAGACTTTAGTAAAGACTGTAAATTTCTCAGCCATAACATAAGCCGTAAATAATTACCAAATGAGTCATCCCCTTTCGGAAACATTTATTGATATTCTTTCATAACACACAGACATGAGTTTTTTTTCAACTGTCAGCATCCGATCCAAACGGGATTCCCATTTCCTTTCTGTGGGATCCAACAGAACACGGGCTGACCATCAGTCAACATGTCTTCAACCATGCAGGACAGGACCCAGTCCAG
>NW_026043586.1:0-34889 GCF_023856365.1 Brienomyrus brachyistius
TGGGGGGAAACCGGAGGAAACTAGCAGCTTTGTGTGGTAATTGTTTGTATTAAAAATACATTGGATCAAGTCAAATTATTTTTATGAAGAATTAACATCTAAAAGCTGCTAGTAGACCGTGGGAAAATAATTTTTCTATTTTCTTGCTGCCATCTCGTGGCCAAAAGTAGGTATTGCAATTTCCATCATATGTAAGAGGGCCTGCCCATCAGAGTAATGTACATCCTGTGACATGTATTGACTATCAAGACAAACTGAAACACGGTGTATTAGGCTGTCAATGAGTACTGGACTAGGGTGAAAAACTGCCTGATAATCTACCTATTAACTAGAAGAGTACAAACTGGAGACGGATCCCCTAATACAGAGGGATTAACGTCTGTGCCACATCCAGAACCATTCAGTGTAGGAGTCTGGTGGTTCTACTGGATACTGACAAGTACCCAGCCCCTTTGTTCCCTCTGATAATCATCAGTCCTCCTCTGAATGCCTTCACCACTCTATTCCTGAATAGGTACACATTTAAATATGCTAGCAAGATCAAGGTATTGGGATAACTGTTAGGTTCGCTGTTCAGAGAGTTGCAGTGAAAACCATCATACACAGTGGCCCTTTCTGGATAAGATTACCTCCCTCTGATCTAACAGGTCAAGATCAAAGCAAGGTGCATTGCAATGTCTGACACCCAGCACACTACAGCATATAAAATACAGGTATCCATCGCCTTCCGCATTTGGAACCAGGACCACTTGTTGCAAGTCAATTTGGGCGTATCTCAAGTTATACGAGAGAGGCAAGACATTAAGGACAGTATACACAGTACTGAAATAATAATGTACATATTAAACCACAGCACTTAATAAACAGATACTGCACTTACATTTCACAAAAAAAAAATAAAGCACAGATTGCACTAAGAAATCAAAAGATGCATGTGCTAGCAAACAGTGGGAGCTGAGGAAGAAGCAGTGGTGAAATACTTTATTGTACAGTACAGTAAGTTTCTTTTTATAGAATGAAATAGCATACAGGGGGCGGCATGGTGGTGCAGTGGTTAGCACTGTTGCCTCACACCTCTGGGACCCGGGTTCGAGTCTCTGCCTGGGTCACATGGGTGTGGAGTTTGCATGTTCTCCCCGTGTCGTCGTGGGGTTTCCTCCGGGTACTCCGGTTTCCCCCCACAGTCCAAAAACATGCTGAGGCTAATTGGAGTTGCTGAATTGCCCGTAGGTGTGCATGTGTGAGTGAATGGTGTGTGAGTGTGAGCTGTGATGGGCTGGCCCCCCATCCTGGGTTCTTCCCTGCCTCGTGCCCATTGATTCCGGGATAGACTCCGGACCCCCTGTGACCCAGTAGGATAAGCGGTTTGGACAATGGATGGATGGATGGATGCTGAGGCTAACTGGAGTTACTAAATTGCCCGTAGGTATGCATGTATGAGTGAATAGTGTGTGAGTGTGCCCTGTGATGGGCTGGCTCCCCATCCTGGGTTGTTCCCTGCCTCGTGCCCATTGCTTCCGGGATAGGCTCCAGACCCCCCACGACCCAGTAGGATAAGCGGTTTGGACAATGGATGGATGGATGGAAACAGCATACAGATCTTATAAGCACCTGTACTGTGCTATCTGCTCATAGTAGCTGTCCATTGTAGATACATCACTGTATGCATACTGTATTAAGAGCTAGACAAGGGTCATTATATGGCTTGCAGTCCTGCCTCATTTTCCTGCACGCGTTACACTAAGTGATGCACCCACTAATGTCCTCTTTTATCCACTTTCGGGCATCTCTTGATCAGTGTATATTATTTACTATGGACCTTGGACATACATGCGATTGAACACACACACACACTTACACTAATTACCTAATCATCCATCTGTGCAAGCAGGTAACATTTACCATCTATGTAAGTATTGCACATTGCATAGAGAGTGTCCAATCTATATTAAAGGTGACTCAAAAGAAGTCAGACTTCAGTAAAGACTGTAAATTGGCAGCCATAACATAAGCCGTAAATAATTACCAAATGAGTCATCCCCTTTCGGAAACATTTATTGATATTCTTTCATAACACACAGACATGAGTTTTTTTTCAACTGTCAGCATCCTTCTCGATTGTCAGAAGCTCTGCGCTAGAGGGAGGTTTACTGGTCTTATACTCTTCTGGCACCTTGTGTGATTCCTGACTTGGGACATCAGTTTGGCTCCTTCTGTATGTGGTTTACATTGTATTTGTTCTTTAAAGTTGCCCCTTCAGAATTAGACAGTGTAACCAGCTTGCCACATATTGCCTGGATGACATAAGGTCCGGTAAAATCCGGTTCCGTTCTTCCTCCTTTCCGTCCCCGCTTCCTCATGTTGAACAGAAGCGCCTCATCTCCAACATGATAAACTGTGTTTTGGTACCTCTTTTGTATTCGTTTACCACATGCCTGCTTCTGTTTTTCCTGTTACTAGGAGATGTTTTCAGCTGTTGTTGCTTATTGTCTCAACTACTTTATTTTTTTCATCAAAAAACGTGCCGTAGCTTTTCTCATCGGGAAGAATAATTGTGGAAAGCTGAAGTGGAAAAACATTCATAGCAAATTATTATTATTCACAGATCATTATAAAGAGTCATTTTCTAAAAGCATTAAGAACAATGTAATTTGCTGTTTCAAGATATGTTTTTAAATAACTACTTGTCAGTCATAAGAAACTCTTCAACACACATGATCCGATCTTGCCACAAATCATTTTTAATCTCACTTTTGTTGCCAGCAGTTCAGACATTAATGGCTGTGTGTTGAGTTATTTTGAGGGGACATCAAATTTACACCATTATACAAGCTGTACACTGATTACTTTACATTCTATCAGAGTTTCATATCTTTAACGTTGTCCCTTGAAAAGATATAATAAAATATTTACAAAAATGTGTGGGGTGTACTCACTTTTGTGAGATACTGTATATTAAGGGATTGATTGTCAATAATATCAGTAATTCCTGATGTAATGTTAAAAGAATAGAGCCTGTCTCACACAGTTCTAAAACAACCTCAAAAACAGACTTACCATTTTATGTCATCATTCGTTTTCTCATCCAGGCCATTGGTTTGGGGATGATATGCAGCAGTGATCAACGGCAGAACAGGGGCTCTGAACGCAGTATGGATTAAAAAGGAATTAACCATCTCTCTCAATATAAAATTAGGATCATTTATTCTCTACAGAGGCCCCCATAGAATAGTGCATCCATCCCCTCACTCATGTTTAGACAGACGTAAGGCAACAGGCCAATGACATTCAGAACAGCAACAACATCAACAATTGTACAGCTAGTTTTAAAATTTAATAAAAAAGACAAACCAATTAGGTAATATTAATGAAATTATTAAAATGTGCAGATTAATAGTCAGAAATAATTTGCGATTTTAAGAGCGGAAAGGATACATTAAAACTCAATTACATTTATCCCTTAATAATAAAAAAAAGGTTTTTGAATTTTACATCATGATAAATGAGAACTATATGTGATTACTAATTACTGTTGACTAATTTCCTGTCTGGACGTTTCCCTCCTCATTGTTAAAAGTCATTATATGTCTGGGTGCCAGTCAGTGGAAGCACACAGACATGTTGGCCAGCTGTCATATTCATTCAGCACCAGCCCATCAAGTAGAGAATTCAGCACCACGGACAGTGACCTGTGTTACAATGACATCAGGTCATTGGCTCTAAATATTTTTCTAGAAATAACTAAATGGCTCTATTGTAGAAATTTCCAGCCAGAGTCTTGTGGTGCGTTCGTTTTTCTCTCGGAACTTGGAAATTCCAAATTGGGTGACATCACATCCAACAATCTCCCGTTCAAGCTAGCACAACTCGGAACAAACATGGCTGCCTCCATGAATACGCTGCTGTGTTGTTGCTTTATATTTTAGCAGTTATGGAGTAAGATTATTATTTCAGACAAATAAACAAGAAACAGGAACTAGTCAAACCACATTAAAAGCTTTATAAAGTATTTTAGTACATTCATAGCGATATTCTTTTTTCGAGAGGCAAACAAACTACAAACAAACCAAAAACACTAACAAGTCTGGTAAAAATCTGATATTGCATGTTAGGATACTGTTTACGGTCACAATATGGTATTCTCTAAATCGAACACGTGCAATTACATTAATAATTACTAATAATTATAAATAATAATAATAATAAATGGGCGGTATGGTCGTGCACTGGTTAGCACTGTTGCCTCACACCTCTGGGACCCAGGTTCAAATCTCCGCCTGGGTCACATGTGTGTGGAGTTTGCATGTTCTCCCCATGTCGTCGTGGGGTTTCCTCCGGGTACTCCGGTTCCCCCCCACAGTCCAAAAACATGCTGAGGCTAATTGGACTTGCTAAATTGCCCGTAGGAATGCATGTGAGAGTGCATGGTGTGTGTGAGTGTGCCCTGCGATGGGCTGGCCCCCCATCCTGGGTTGTTCCCAGCCTCGTGCCCATTGCTTCCGGGATAGGCTCCGGACCCCCCGTGACCCAGTAGGATAAGCAGTTTGGAAAATGGATGGATGGGATAATAATAAATTTAACAAAATAAACATTTTTAAGGATTTGTAAAATAGAATTAATGTTGAGTGTGTAAGCCGCCATGTTGAAATTACGTCACAGGGGCAACTCGGACAAGAAGATTCTGTCAGACATTAACGTCATAAAAGAGGCGTTTCTAATGGGAAGTGATGTTTTTCGTGACGTTTTTGTCCGAGTTGGAGTGAAATAATCAAACGCAGCATGTGTTCCTATTTGAAGAGAATATTCTATTTTTATTCTAAGGAACTACAGAAAATCAGCTCTGCATGTGATCTCCCCTTTACTGCTCGAGCAGGGCACACGCACATCAACAAGTGTCAAGGCAGCAAGTGCATGCAAACAACTTCTCAGGACGGTTACAGTATAGGACCTTCAGAAAGAGCCAGACTGCGGCGTCATTCAGAGATTCCATTGTCTAAGGCTTGCACTAAAACATTACAGCATATTTAAACAAAGTAGCATGGCACCTGTGTCAGAATCCCTCCCTGCCTTGTTCTGTTCTCTCTTTGTTGTCCCCATTTAGCCAGCACATGTCACTGGCCATCCTGACTCCTCTTTTGATTGTGGGTTTTAAGGATATCAGTGGGTCTGTGTTTTCATAATTGTCCCCCAGGCCACCATGCTGCTCAGCCCTTGATTCCAACTACAGTTGCAATCAGGTGGTTCTCAATCTACTAGGACTGTATAACAGGATTGGCCACCTGTTCTACCTTTACTCGTTCAGCCGCATTCATGAGTCTGGCCTATAGGTTATTCAAATTTTGTCCTGCCAAATTTACCGGACAGGAGGTGGACACTGCAAATGAATGTGTGAATACTCCAATACCTACATCTTTACAAGTTACCTGAAGTGGTTTGGTAAATGATTGTGAGGTTGGAAGTCCTTCTTGATGTCTGTTTGCAGCTCATCCACCAGCAACTGCACGAGTTGTCGCTCCCAGAGGGAATCCCACTCTCGGTCCGCTGGAGGGTCCATCTCACTGTAGCTGGAGTATGTTTCCATCAGTCACTTGGCGTGGGGCTCACAGAATTTACCAGGCTCCTGTTTAATCTGACGCACCTTAGTCCAGTCCATGCATCTGGGGAACTTCTCTGAAAATCTCTGGCAGATTCTTTGCAGCTATACTTGATATTGGGTACTTGCCGCAACTAAGTAATGGGTTGTTGAATCAAAGTCCCGTTCCATGTCAAAAATAACCCCATTTTAGGGTTTTGTTAAACAACTGGTCTAATTTGGATGCAGAGGTTCTGCACGGAAGGCCCAGTCTCTGAAGGGCTGTGGCATAGCGAGGCCTGTTCTGCCTGGAATCCGGCAGGTCACTGGCAACATCCCCCAACTCCTTCATCTATAAGGTCGGGAAACCAGAACGTTTACTCCCCCTTATGGATAAGGACATACCAACGTTGGGGCAACTCCTGCTGCCTGAGTCTTCAACCAAGTCCAAAACAAAAGTATACAATGTTAGGAAGGGTAATTCAATGGTATGAGACTGAAACTAGAAACTGTAAATCGGATGGAGTTAAATAGCAATACTGTGGAAGAGGCATGGGAATTTTTTAAAAGCACATTGTTGCAAGTGCAAAAGAACTTCATACCCGTTTCCAGAAAAACTAAATCTAGGAAACTGCAACCAAGCTGGTGTCATGACCTGCTTGTACGATCCTCGTGTGTGCCACGCCCCCTCATTAACCATGTGTGCTGCCCCGATTGTAACCAGCTGTTTTCTGTCAGTTTGAGTAGTCCTGTGTATTTAGTCCACATTCAAGTCTGTTTCCCCAGTCCTGTCATTGAAATCTCTCGCTGTTGGTACCTGTTTTCATCAATAAACCCTCATTCCCGACTCTCCGTTTCCCGGATCCTTGATTCCTCGCTTCCTGCCTGTTCGTCCAGCACGCGATGTCACAGGTGGTTTACTACGAAAATTAAGAATAAAGTCAGGAGCAAAAGGGCTTTCTTCCACAAATGGAAATTAACTAATGATTTCAAAATAAAGCAGGAGTATCTAAGTCTACAGGTTTAGTTAATAACAGTTATAAGGATGACGTTAAAAGTTTCTTCCAATATTTTAACTCCGAAAGAGCTCTAAAAGCTGAAAATCACTCATTTGCAGGATAGTAAGGGCCTTATAATTGAAAATGAAATTGATATAAATGAGTTTAATGATTATTTTACAATGGCTGTTCACAGTAGAATAGCTTACCACCATTTAGTACAAATACAACGATGTCTATGACCAATATATGTATAACTGAGGCTGATGTGGTACAAAGCCTAGCTAAGCTCAAAATAAATAAATCGCAAGGCCCTGATGGCATCTTATCTATAGTTTTAAAAGAGATGAGGGGTATTATTAGCCAACCTTTAACTTTACTATTCCAGAAATCATTATCTGCTGGTGTGGTATCTTCTGATTGATGTTAGATCATGTCTCATGTCCAGAGAGGCTACAACAGGATCTGGATTTAATTAGCGACTGGGCTCATACGTGGCAGATGAAATTTAACATAGATAAATATAAGGTAATCCATGCAGGGAGCAGAAATATAGTAAATATAGTAAAGTACAGATATTTTATGGGTTCCACTGAAATAAAGGTAGCTGATTACGAGAAAGATCTCGGTGTGTATGTTGATACTTCCATGTCCCACTCTTGCCAGTGTGGGGAAGCATTAAAAAAAGGCAAAAGGATGTTGGATTAAACTCCACACACCTAGAGATGTAAGTCAAGAGAAGTGATGCTACGATTATATAATTCCTTGGTAAGATCCCACCTAGAATACTGTGTGCAGGTTTGGTCACCATACCTTCAGAAGGACATTGCTGCCTTGGAAAAGGTGCAACGTAGGATGACTAGAATGATTCCTGCACTTAGAGGAATGTCTTATGAAGAGAGGTTCGCTGAGCTGAATCTGTTTAGCCTCAAGCAAAGGAGACTATGGGGGGACATGATCCAGGTATATAAGATTCTAACAGGTCGGGATGCTGTTCAGCCAAATGACCATTTCAATATTAATTTAAAATACTAGAACTCGTGGCCATAGTGGAAATTAGCTGGAGAACATTTAAAAATGAATCTGAGGAAGCACTTCAATTCAATTCAATTTTATTTATATAGCGCTTTTAACGACATGCATTGTCACAAAGCACTTTACATTTAACCGGCCAGAACCCCACCAAGCAAGCCTGAGGCGACAGTGGCAAGGAAACTCCCTCTAGCAGGAAGAAACCTTGAGTGGAACCTAGACTCAGAAGGGGACCCCATCCTCCTCTGGGCGACCAAGGAGCATGAAACTGCATTTACATTGACATTCATTAGAGTTCATATAGTTATAAAGTCCCAGTTGGTTTCATGTAGTTATATCCAGGAGTCCAGGTGCGGGTTCACACGGTGTAGTCGGCTCGGTATCAGCTCGAAAAAGAGAAGATGGAGAAGAGTTATTGCCCTACACCTAACCGGCAGGACTAAAGCAACTATGACAGCCTGCCTAAAAGAGTGACCTGGAAGGAAGCACAGGCATGAGGGTTTACAGAGGTTTTGGCGTCAAGCCACCTCCCATCCACAGCTTAAGTGATCGGCGAGAGTGGCAGGACGACAGCACCAATCCCCCCTTTCCCCTTCAATCTCAAATAACTATGAACCTCCAGATTTCCCATTCACCTTAGAAAAGAAGATTTAACTATCCAAAAGACTGGCGAAAGAGGTACATCTTAAGCCTTGACTTAAAAGCAGAGATTGTGTCTGAGTTCCGAACACTAATAGGAAGTTTATTCCATAGCTGTGGTGCTTTATGAGCAAATGCTCTTCCCCCAAAGGTAATGTTCTTTATTCTGGGTACGGATAGAATACCTCCATCTCGTCATCTAAGTGTATGATTCGGAACGCAAATGAGGTCACTCACATACTGCGGTGCAAGACCATTTACAGCTTTATAGGTTAAGAGCAGTGTTTTGTAGTCAACACGAAATCTAACTGGCAGCCAGTGCAGTGAAGATAAAATTGGGGTAATATGATTATATGTTTTAGTTTAACTATTGCTAGTAGCGGTTCAATCAATGCTGGGAGCATCGCTGAATAATTTTGATGGAACAGGTTCTAGCATACAAGTAGATGAATTTGAAGATAAAATTAAGTACATCAGTTCTGACTGGTTAACCAATATTCAATATTCAAAATGTTCTGTTTAATTGAGCATATTTTTGGTCAAAAAGTTTCATAAAGTCGTCACTGGAAAATAACCAGTGGTCTGGTTATTAGTCAGCTTGGACACCATAGTAAATAGGAATCTAGGATTATTTTTGTTTATTTCAATTAGTTCTGATAGATACTAGATGATTTGGCGGCACTAAGAGCCTTTTTGTAGCTACCCATAGCCTCTTTCCATGCTAGTTCGAACACCACTAGTTTAGTATGATGCCACTTACATTCTGTAAGGACATAAAACTTATAGGTCCTGCAGGCCCCAACTCTGATCAGCCTGCATCAGTCTATTTCAGAGCTCCGCTGGCCCAGGCAAGACTGGACTCAACTCGTCAAACCACCCCTTTTAAGGAAGGCAAAGGCCTGCCGGCTCCTGAGAGACTGGATAGGAATAACTGGAGCAGCACAGAAAAAGCAAGACCTTTCACCCCCGGAGTGACCAGAGTTCCACAATCAATCCACAGCAACAACAGCTGTCAGCCTCCAGACACAGACACCTTTTCCACTATAAACAGGATAACTCAGCACACATAGATGTTAGGGACAAATACACGCATGTTTGGTCTCGTTTGAATAGGCATGAGACGAGGAGTATTATACTCTCAGATTTAAGGCAGTATAGCTTTTCCTAAGAGAAATACAGAAACTTCGGCTCAACCCACCAAACTGAGAGAGATTCTCTCATGGTAGAACAAGGGAATTACAACCACCCCCTAAAGTGATCTGATTGGCTGGGGACTTGAGAACCAAGGTCAGCAATGCCCCTAAAATTAACCATTGACCGAAATTAGTCAGTCTTCAGAAACATGCCATCACCTGGTCTGGATACTTAAGGAAGGGCTTCAGAAGTAGTCGGGGAGTCACTCTGTAATCAGAGCTCCCGCAGAGAACTGGGTGAAAGTCTATCTGTAGTCAGATACTTTCCACAGAACTTTGTTCACTCTCAGCTGAGGAATGTGAATACATGATATGAAGACAACTGGATCACAACTGGATCACGGGGGAATCATAAGCAGGGAAGAACACACAGGCAAACAGCAGCAGCAACATTAAAGGCAGGACTGAGAAGCACATTTATACAAGGCTAAGCAGGGAGCAAACTAGAGGCACCTGAAATGAGTAACACAAGGGCAGGAAGGAGAGGTAAAACAAACGCGGAACAGGCATGGCACGTTATACCACACTAGGGAGGAAACGGGAGGTTCAGGAGGGCAGGGTGTGGCAGGGATCCGTTTCAAAATTTAATTTTGGCTTGTACAAACCTTGGTAAAAGCTGCAAAAGATCGATCAACCACTTTCTGAGCTATTGTCTTAACAAACAAAGCATCTGTTGGGGTGGCGGTGTCTGGGGAATACCATGTGTAATACACCTTGTGAAGATTTATATGTAAAACAAAATATTTTTTGATTCTATCACACATATAGAAATTATCCATCCATCCATTTTCCAAACCGCTTATCCTATTGGGTCGCGGGGGGTCCGGAGCCTATCCCAGAATCAATGGGCACGAGGCAGGGAACAACCCAGGATGGGGGGCCAGCCCATCGCAGGGCACACTCACACACCATCCACTCACACACACACACCTACGGGCAATTCAGCAACTCCAATTAGCCCCAGCATGTTTTTGGACTGTGGGGGGAAACCGGAGTACCCAGAGGAAACCCCACAACGACATGGGGAGAACATGCAAACTCCACACACATGTGACCCAGGCGGAGACACGAACCCGGGTCCCAGAGGTGTGAGGCGACAGTGCTAACCACTGCACCACCATGCCGCCCCTTATAGAAATTATTCTAGGTTTAAATAGTAATTTAGCTGAGTAACTAGGCTGAAATTCTAGATAGTTGCAATTTTAAGAATTATTACTATTATTCACAGCTTTTAAGCATGCAGTTGGATGACGGATGGATGGATATTCAGCCACCAGAAATGCCAATTGTTGTTAAGAGGATCAAAGTCTGCAAAGTAGTATGCAGGGTTTAAGGCCAGAACACAGCATACTCTCCGACAGAAAGCATAAAGTTCACTGGGGGAATTTCTGTGGCCACTGCCTGAACAGCATGTGTGGAGAATGTTTATGAGGGTCGAGCCATGCAGAGCTGCTGGCCCTGGCATGTAATGATGAATCACAAATCAGTTAAAAATCGGTGCAAATGCATGAAGATTTAAACCGGCTGATGTGGAAAATGAATCACTATTGTAGGAGTACTTCACAGTACTTTAACAGAAAAACTGGTGTAATATTACATTTGATTTCACAATGTGAGTTTGACGTCAGATGTCACTGCGTATCACGTCGACATCGTACGTCAGTTTTTGGTTTTGAGCGAACGCGAGATGATGAATGAATTTGAAACTGAGGACGGCACAGTGGTTAGTGCTGGCTTCGGTCCAGGGCCCTTTCTGTGTGGAGTTCGCATGCTCTCCCCGTTTTCGCCGGGGACTCCAGGTTCCTCCCACGGTCCAAAAGCATGCAGGATAGGTTGACTGGTGAGTCTAAATTGGCCCTGTAGTTGTGTGAGTGTGTGCGACCTGCGGTGTGTAGGTGACTGCCTGGGCTTGGTTCCTGTCTGCGCCCCTTGTTCCCGGGATAGGCTCCGGTCTCCCCCGCGATCTCAGTTGGGATTAAGTGGTTTCAGAAAATGGATGGATGGACGCACCGCCCGATCTTCAATTGGCGGTGTGGCAGCATATTAGCTTTCCGGTAATCACAAACGAGGAGGAAACAGCGAGAAAAGCACAGACAAGACATAAACTGCATGCAAACATTGTAATAGACTGATAACATACACAAACAGGTCCACTGGCACCACCGTGAGCTGAGTGAAGATTATTAAAAGGGCAAAGCACGCTAAAAAGCTGCACATGCAAACCTTAGCTTATTTATTTGATTTATTTTTTTTTATTTACTTATTTTGATTTGGGATTTTTTTCAACAGTATTTTATTCAAATTCAGTTGCACTGTTCACAACAGTGTCAACAGTTCAGAAAGATAAATATAAGAATATTTTTGAATATATTTGTCTGCAGCTCATTCTGCAAAAAATGAGAAAATTGTATCGTGAACTCAGAATCGTGAATCGTATCAAATGGTGAGTTGAATGTATCGTTACATCCCTAGTTCTTACAGTAGTACTATGGTATGGTGGAGCCACATGACAGGAAGGCAGTACATTGCGAAGTCTGTTAAGAACATCATTCGCACTGAACTGCCCTCCATTGACCAGCTGTACTTTAACTGCCACAGTAACAAGGTTCAGTCTATAATCCAGGACTCTGACCACCATCCACAAACACTGACTAGCAGATTCATGAACAGCTTCATTCGCCAAACAATTCAAACCTGCAGCTTTTGCATCCCCTGTAACAGTCATTTCCACGGCAGCTGCACTGTACAGCTGTTACTGCACTTTATCCACCACTGACCACGTATCATCCAGTTTTGTCCTGCTTTGTATCGCACTGTTTCTGCACCATGTTGTCTTGTACTCCCTTGTGTTGTTATGCACCATCTGTGTTGTTCTGAGCAGTGCCATGATGCAATATTACAAAAAGATCTTGAGGAAATGCAGAGTTCTGGAGGAGATTCTCACAGATCATGGCATGTGTTTATACTGAAGAAACTGTACAAATTGCTAGACATAAAACACAGGACTGGCAACTGTGGTACGTTTTAACACCTTGATAAAAAACTTAAAATCCATAGTAAGTAGGACAACCTCATAGAACCTTTACTAGTCATTGTTCAGAAGATTAACACGGATTAAAAACCATTACTATGAAAGCACGCTAATCAGTTAAGTTGATTATGTGGAGAGAGAGAAAAAAAACTGTCTTTGAAAAAGATCAACCATAGAACGAAGCTGCAGCATTGACACCCCCTAGTGGTGATTTGAAGATAGTTCTGTCTGTAGCAGCTAAGCAGTAGATTTGGCGTCAGGTGCCATGACAAACTCAGTGCTGCTCGGTTTGAACGGCAGAAGCACAAAAATAAAGGGGGCATCTACTGCACGCCCCCCACCCTTGAAAATGGTACAAATTATCATGCAACAGTTTTCTTAAGTAAGTCTTTTTGGGCGTCTGCAGAAACCTCCACGATGCGATTGCCCTGATTAAGAAGTGCGCAGCGGATACAATTTGGGATGCATCGTTCATCCGATTTATTAATATATAATTATTAGTATGTCTATATTATTTTAGAAACGTTACTTGACGAATATTTTTCATTGAGATTGATTCCCCGTTTAAAATTTTGGTGACACTTCATATTTTTTAAGAGAGACAGACAATTTGACGCATGCAATTTGCAGAAATATGTTGTGCCGCTATAAAGTACACAGGCAGCATGACAAACATAAGTACTCACTGAAGCCACGACATACGCCCGGCTGGCCCCAGCGGTACCCCTAAGAAGAAGGCTTTTTTCACAACCCACGACCATCACGAGGGCAAAAAAAACTGAATAGCCTAGAATTTAGTTAATTACAAGGCACATATTTATTGGAGCAAGAGCTCTAACATAAAACTACCTTGTAATTATAAAGTATTATGGCTGTGAACAATGTACAAACAGGCACAGAAAGTAAAATACTCCAAAAATGCAAAGAACCTAAATATTTTTGTTTCCACCGATTCACTCTTGATGTGTTAGGAGTCACAGTTCAGTAGCCTATTCTTCAGTATCTGCATTTAAGACCACCAACTGCTCTTTCTCCTCCTTCGCTCGTCGGCTCAGAGTATTGGACTTGGTAAGTAATGTTGCCCTTTTGGTTCCAGCAGCACTCTCTGCTTCCTCTGCCATGTGCTCAGCATCCTTTTGTAAACTCTCACATACACTTTCCAGTGAGACTCTCTTCCTCTTGAGTTCCTCAAGTTTTCTTTTTTGCTTTTCGCTCATCTTTCACCTTTGGTCAGAGGCGCTTTGGTTGCTCCCCCACACACTCTGACATGGTCGCATATAAGCCTCTGTGCAACAACTGTTTCCTCTGATAAGTTGCAGGTCTCCACCTCTATTCGTTCCACTTCGGCTTGCCCATAGGACAGCAGCAGCAAGTTCTTGCAGAACATCCAGAGGTCAGGATAAGGCCCACTAACTTTTTGATGTAAAAAGACATCAACTTTGGATGGTGCTGAAGGAATGAAGGATATAAAATCCAAGCCTTTTGCCTCATTGTGCAGGTGATTATCAGACTGCTGGGATATTGCATCACCTGTAATTACATTAATTACAGTAGATTAGATGCAGATCAACAATGTCAATACACAGAATCACATGTAGAATAGGAAAGTGATTTATAACCCAATTTTCCTATGATACCATAAATGTGCAATCATTTTAATTTAATCTTGAGATATCTCTAGGCTCATCAAAGAAAATATAACTGGGCTGATGCTTCTTTTCAAACACCAAGAGTCGGTCTTCTAAATACTGCTAAAATCTACGTGTTAACACTATTCAGTTCAGGGACGGATTATGGGTTGTGTGGGCCCCTGGGTAAAACGTTCGCGAGGCCCCCCCCCACCACCACCACCTGCACCACCACCACAACCACCACAAGTCAAGGGCCCTTGGCAGCCAAACACCCTCCCTATAGGGTCAGGGGACCTTGTAGGCAGAGGATCAAAGAATGTAGGCCCTCTAAAATAGACAAACGAAAATACATTGCTGATAAGCGTTGCAAATTGTTTTGGGCTTGGGGCCCACGGGCCCCCTGCACCCCAAGGGCCCCTGGGCAGCGGCCCCGCTAACCCGGTTTGTAATCCGTCCCTGATTCAGTTAGATGTGAAAAAAGAAAAGCATAATTTAAAAATAATATTCTGAACTATCCTATTCTTATCCTATGATTTACCAGCAGATATCCTGCCTGCCAACCGATTCTCCTGCGCAAACTTCTGCATGAGATTTCTCCTTTTCTGCTGGCAGTTATCTGGCTGGTGTGCATTTTGTTTGGGTCCAAGCACGTCATCTCATGTACAATCGAGTACTTCAGAGGGCATTTATCCAAGGCCTTTTTGCACATTTTTGAGAGCACAATCTGGCAATTTTTTTTAATCTGAAGGACACCAAGGTCACTTCCACTGCCTTTGGCTCCTGACTGTCTCTGACAAAAAGATGGTTTGTCAAATTTCCAGAATCTTTCTGCACACTCAGCCCAAGGTTAACACTACCTCAGCTGTACATATCAAACCAGCTCAAACTCCATGTTATTCACATATTTTTTACTTCACAATTGTTTGATACATTTGTATGTAAAGATACCAGTGAATTCACAGAAGTCCCACCTTGATGACAGCCATTCCTATATCCACCTCCTTTGGACTGAGCCAGAGTTTTTGCCTGTACAACAGCTGTACATGTTGCTACACAACACTTAAACATTCTATTTCCTCAATGAACTATTTTTTTTGCAGCAAAAGCCATGAAGCAGCAATAAAATCTTTAAAATATGCTTACCAATAAATATGGTTCTCCCATTTAAACACATGTAAAGATAAACCATGGATATTTAAAAATCATGGGTTCGTTAATGAGTTTAAATGTTATTGAATGGCTTACCTTAAACTTCTCCAGTAAGTCTTCAGCGGTGGAGTGGCTCATGTACTGTGATCCCAGAACCAGGACTGCACTCGAGAGCCATTCTCATAATTCACCCAATACCTGACATGCACATCCAGTTGTTTTCTTTTGATGGTCCTGTTCATACTTACGTCAAACATGACAACGAAGCTCCCTTTTAATATATGGAGCGAGTCCAAATCGCGCAAGAAAAGCGGTTTTATCTTTACCACAAGTGACCCTGCGAGTCAGGGAACATCACCCTGGAGACGGTGTGAATGTCATCATTGGACGTATAGGAGTGATGTCGGCAAACCGTTTGCAAAGCCCATAGCACTTCTGCTTTCAGTGTGGGTTGAGGAGGATGTACTGAAGGCATTATTTGTCATGGGATCCGGAGACACTGCCAAAACGGGTGTAGGCCTATCTTTAGAGGTTGTACTTATCTCCACTGAATAAACATAAATCTGGGCTTATTCTATACTGAACAAAAATATAAACGCAACACTCTTGTTTCTGCTCCCATTTTTCATGAGATGGACTTAAAGACCTACAATTCATTCCAGATACACAATATTACCATTTCTCTCAAACATTTCTCACAAATCAGTCTAAATGTGTGATAGTGAGCACTTCTGCTTTGCTGAGATAATCCATCCCACCTCACAGGTGTGCCACATCAAGATGCTGATCTGACATCATGGGTAGTGCACAGGTGTACCTTATACTGCCCACAATAAAAGGCCACCCTGGAATGTGCAGTTTTTTGCTTTATTGGGGGTCTGGGGACTCAGAACCGGTCAGTATCTGGTGTGACCACCATTTGCCTCATGCAATGCAACACATCTTCTTCGCATAGAGTTTATCAGATTGTCAATTGTGGCCTGTGGAATGTTGGTCCACTCCTCTTCATTGGCTGTGCGAAGTTGTTGGATATTAGTGGGAACTGGTACACGCTGTCGTATACGCCGGTCAAGCACATCCCAAACAAGAGCAGCTGACCTGAGAAATAAGAAATAAGCTAAGCTGGAAACCTGGACCCTCCGACCAAGAATGCGTGAAGTACCCTCAGAAGGTCTACTAGAAGATGTACGTAGAAGACTACTACAGATCAGCTGATCTACACCACAGCAACAGTGATCCTTGAGCTGGAGCCGGACCGTCTTTGAAGACTCCGTAAATCTCCGTATAATAATATATATCTACGGGAACGAGAAAGGAGAAAGCAGAGAACAAGAACAAGATTTGTAAATGTAAGATTTGAAGGACCCCCGGCATGAAAAATAGAATAGTTCTCGTCATTAGTGAACATGTGTCTCGTCATTGTGTATCATGGACAGTAAGAGGGGGATCAATAGAGTGTTGTTATTATAACGTCTAAAAAGTCTGTCGATAAATCAATAAGAAAATAAATGAAGTCGTTTTCGCGAACACGCGAACAGGGGCCGGACCGACTGTAGGGGGCGTGGCCAGAGACAGCCATAGCTGTCAAGTCTCCCGTTTTGGCCGGGAAACTACCGTATTTTACTTCTCTTTCCCGCCGTCCTCCCGTATTAGTATTTTCCCGTAAATCTCCCTTATATTATATAGTTGCTGGATAGTGTAGTGGTAAGATCGCCGCCTTTCACACGGGAGACCGGGGTTCGAATCCCGGTTGTGGCCAAAAATATATTTTATATATTTTATATATTTATATTTATATTTATATTATATTTTATATAATTTATATTATTTTATATTTCCTGTCTTAAAATGTAAGGGATACTGGAGCCTCCCGTTTTGGCCGGGAAACTACCGTATTTTACTTCTCTTTCCCGCCGTCCTCCCGTATTAGTATTTTCCCGTAAATCTCCCTTATATTATATAGTTGCTGGATAGTGTAGTGGTAAGATCGCCGCCTTTCACACGGGAAACCGGGGTTCGAATCCCGGTTGTGGCCAAAAATATATTTTATATATTTTATATATTTATATTTATATTTATATTATATTTTATATAATTTATATTATTTTATATTTCCTGTCTTAAAATGTAAGGGATACTGGAGCCTCCCGTTTTGGCCGGGAAACTACCGTATTTTACTTCTCTTTCCCGCCGTCCTCCCGTATTATTTTCCCGTAAATCTCCCTTATAATATATATATATATATATTATATTATATAGTTGCTGGATAGTGTAGTGGTAAGATCGCCGCCTTTCACACGGGAGACCGGGGTTCGAATCCCGGTTGTGGCCAGAAACAACTGCTATCACAACTAGAGATTGATGAGGTACAACACGATTGCTACGACAAGGGGGAGCCAGGACGACAGGTCAGGGGGGAGATATCATCATCCCCACATTCCGAGATTGGGTACCAAGCCCCATATATATTAGTAGGCTGAATACAAGAGCAGCTGACCTGAGAAATAAGAAATAAGCTAAGCTGGACCAAGAATGCGTGAAGTACCCTCAGAAGGTCTACTAGAAGATGTACGTAGAAGACTACTACAGATCAGCTGATCTACACCACAGCAACAGTGATCCTGGAGCCGGACCGTCTTTGAAGACTCCGTAAATCTCCGTATAATAATATATATCTACGGGAACGAGAAAGATAATAATTATAATAATAATAATAAAATAATTTAATAATAAGAGAAAAATAAGAGAATAGTTCTCGTCATTAGTTCTCGATAGAATAGTTCTGTATCATGGACAGTAATCAATCAATCAATCAGTATTATAACGTCTAAAAAGTCTGTCGATAAATCAATAAGAAAATAAATGAAGTCGTTTTCGCGAACACGCGAACAGGGGCCGGACCGACTGTAGGGGGCGTGGCCAGAGACAGCCATAGCTGTCAAGTCTCCCGTTTTGGCCGGGAAACTACCGTATTTTACTTCTCTTTCCCGCCGTCCTCCCGTATTAGTATTTTCCCGTAAATCTCCCTTATATTATATAGTTGCTGGATAGTGTAGTGGTAAGATCGC
The DNA here is from genome assembly GCF_023856365.1 of Brienomyrus brachyistius. Taxonomy (NCBI): domain Eukaryota; kingdom Metazoa; phylum Chordata; class Actinopteri; order Osteoglossiformes; family Mormyridae; genus Brienomyrus; species Brienomyrus brachyistius. Next base: position 18,314 of record NW_026043586.1, read on the forward strand.
CGCCTTTCACACGGGAGACCGGGGTTCGAATCCCGGTTGTGGCCAAAAATATATTTTATATATTTTATATATTTATATTTATATTTAAAAGCCTGAGGCGACAGTGGCAAGGAAACTCCCTCTAGCAGGAAGAAACCTTGAGTGGAACCTAGACTCAGAAGGGGACCCCATCCTCCTCTGGGCGACCAAGGAGCATGAAACTGCATTTACATTGACATTCATTAGAGTTCATATAGTTATAAAGTCCCAGTTGGTTTCATGTAGTTATATCCAGGAGTCCAGGTGCGGGTTCACACGGTGTAGTCGGCTCGGTATCAGCTCGAAAAAGAGAAGATGGAGAAGAGTTATTGCCCTACACCTAACCGGCAGGACTAAAGCAACTATGACAGCCTGCCTAAAAGAGTGACCTGGAAGGAAGCACAGGCATGAGGGTTTACAGAGGTTTTGGCGTCAAGCCACCTCCCATCCACAGCTTAAGTGATCGGCGAGAGTGGCAGGACGACAGCACCAATCCCCCCTTTCCCCTTCAATCTCAAATAACTATGAACCTCCAGATTTCCCATTCACCTTAGAAAAGAAGATTTAACTATCCAAAAGACTGGCGAAAGAGGTACATCTTAAGCCTTGACTTAAAAGCAGAGATTGTGTCTGAGTTCCGAACACTAATAGGAAGTTTATTCCATAGCTGTGGTGCTTTATGAGCAAATGCTCTTCCCCCAAAGGTAATGTTCTTTATTCTGGGTACGGATAGAATACCTCCATCTCGTCATCTAAGTGTATGATTCGGAACGCAAATGAGGTCACTCACATACTGCGGTGCAAGACCATTTACAGCTTTATAGGTTAAGAGCAGTGTTTTGTAGTCAACACGAAATCTAACTGGCAGCCAGTGCAGTGAAGATAAAATTGGGGTAATATGATTATATGTTTTAGTTTAACTATTGCTAGTAGCGGTTCAATCAATGCTGGGAGCATCGCTGAATAATTTTGATGGAACAGGTTCTAGCATACAAGTAGATGAATTTGAAGATAAAATTAAGTACATCAGTTCTGACTGGTTAACCAATATTCAATATTCAAAATGTTCTGTTTAATTGAGCATATTTTTGGTCAAAAAGTTTCATAAAGTCGTCACTGGAAAATAACCAGTGGTCTGGTTATTAGTCAGCTTGGACACCATAGTAAATAGGAATCTAGGATTATTTTTGTTTATTTCAATTAGTTCTGATAGATACTAGATGATTTGGCGGCACTAAGAGCCTTTTTGTAGCTACCCATAGCCTCTTTCCATGCTAGTTCGAACACCACTAGTTTAGTATGATGCCACTTACATTCTGTAAGGACATAAAACTTATAGGTCCTGCAGGCCCCAACTCTGATCAGCCTGCATCAGTCTATTTCAGAGCTCCGCTGGCCCAGGCAAGACTGGACTCAACTCGTCAAACCACCCCTTTTAAGGAAGGCAAAGGCCTGCCGGCTCCTGAGAGACTGGATAGGAATAACTGGAGCAGCACAGAAAAAGCAAGACCTTTCACCCCCGGAGTGACCAGAGTTCCACAATCAATCCACAGCAACAACAGCTGTCAGCCTCCAGACACAGACACCTTTTCCACTATAAACAGGATAACTCAGCACACATAGATGTTAGGGACAAATACACGCATGTTTGGTCTCGTTTGAATAGGCATGAGACGAGGAGTATTATACTCTCAGATTTAAGGCAGTATAGCTTTTCCTAAGAGAAATACAGAAACTTCGGCTCAACCCACCAAACTGAGAGAGATTCTCTCATGGTAGAACAAGGGAATTACAACCACCCCCTAAAGTGATCTGATTGGCTGGGGACTTGAGAACCAAGGTCAGCAATGCCCCTAAAATTAACCATTGACCGAAATTAGTCAGTCTTCAGAAACATGCCATCACCTGGTCTGGATACTTAAGGAAGGGCTTCAGAAGTAGTCGGGGAGTCACTCTGTAATCAGAGCTCCCGCAGAGAACTGGGTGAAAGTCTATCTGTAGTCAGATACTTTCCACAGAACTTTGTTCACTCTCAGCTGAGGAATGTGAATACATGATATGAAGACAACTGGATCACAACTGGATCACGGGGGAATCATAAGCAGGGAAGAACACACAGGCAAACAGCAGCAGCAACATTAAAGGCAGGACTGAGAAGCACATTTATACAAGGCTAAGCAGGGAGCAAACTAGAGGCACCTGAAATGAGTAACACAAGGGCAGGAAGGAGAGGTAAAACAAACGCGGAACAGGCATGGCACGTTATACCACACTAGGGAGGAAACGGGAGGTTCAGGAGGGCAGGGTGTGGCAGGGATCCGTTTCAAAATTTAATTTTGGCTTGTACAAACCTTGGTAAAAGCTGCAAAAGATCGATCAACCACTTTCTGAGCTATTGTCTTAACAAACAAAGCATCTGTTGGGGTGGCGGTGTCTGGGGAATACCATGTGTAATACACCTTGTGAAGATTTATATGTAAAACAAAATATTTTTTGATTCTATCACACATATAGAAATTATCCATCCATCCATTTTCCAAACCGCTTATCCTATTGGGTCGCGGGGGGTCCGGAGCCTATCCCAGAATCAATGGGCACGAGGCAGGGAACAACCCAGGATGGGGGGCCAGCCCATCGCAGGGCACACTCACACACCATCCACTCACACACACACACCTACGGGCAATTCAGCAACTCCAATTAGCCCCAGCATGTTTTTGGACTGTGGGGGGAAACCGGAGTACCCAGAGGAAACCCCACAACGACATGGGGAGAACATGCAAACTCCACACACATGTGACCCAGGCGGAGACACGAACCCGGGTCCCAGAGGTGTGAGGCGACAGTGCTAACCACTGCACCACCATGCCGCCCCTTATAGAAATTATTCTAGGTTTAAATAGTAATTTAGCTGAGTAACTAGGCTGAAATTCTAGATAGTTGCAATTTTAAGAATTATTACTATTATTCACAGCTTTTAAGCATGCAGTTGGATGACGGATGGATGGATATTCAGCCACCAGAAATGCCAATTGTTGTTAAGAGGATCAAAGTCTGCAAAGTAGTATGCAGGGTTTAAGGCCAGAACACAGCATACTCTCCGACAGAAAGCATAAAGTTCACTGGGGGAATTTCTGTGGCCACTGCCTGAACAGCATGTGTGGAGAATGTTTATGAGGGTCGAGCCATGCAGAGCTGCTGGCCCTGGCATGTAATGATGAATCACAAATCAGTTAAAAATCGGTGCAAATGCATGAAGATTTAAACCGGCTGATGTGGAAAATGAATCACTATTGTAGGAGTACTTCACAGTACTTTAACAGAAAAACTGGTGTAATATTACATTTGATTTCACAATGTGAGTTTGACGTCAGATGTCACTGCGTATCACGTCGACATCGTACGTCAGTTTTTGGTTTTGAGCGAACGCGAGATGATGAATGAATTTGAAACTGAGGACGGCACAGTGGTTAGTGCTGGCTTCGGTCCAGGGCCCTTTCTGTGTGGAGTTCGCATGCTCTCCCCGTTTTCGCCGGGGACTCCAGGTTCCTCCCACGGTCCAAAAGCATGCAGGATAGGTTGACTGGTGAGTCTAAATTGGCCCTGTAGTTGTGTGAGTGTGTGCGACCTGCGGTGTGTAGGTGACTGCCTGGGCTTGGTTCCTGTCTGCGCCCCTTGTTCCCGGGATAGGCTCCGGTCTCCCCCGCGATCTCAGTTGGGATTAAGTGGTTTCAGAAAATGGATGGATGGACGCACCGCCCGATCTTCAATTGGCGGTGTGGCAGCATATTAGCTTTCCGGTAATCACAAACGAGGAGGAAACAGCGAGAAAAGCACAGACAAGACATAAACTGCATGCAAACATTGTAATAGACTGATAACATACACAAACAGGTCCACTGGCACCACCGTGAGCTGAGTGAAGATTATTAAAAGGGCAAAGCACGCTAAAAAGCTGCACATGCAAACCTTAGCTTATTTATTTGATTTATTTTTTTTTATTTACTTATTTTGATTTGGGATTTTTTTCAACAGTATTTTATTCAAATTCAGTTGCACTGTTCACAACAGTGTCAACAGTTCAGAAAGATAAATATAAGAATATTTTTGAATATATTTGTCTGCAGCTCATTCTGCAAAAAATGAGAAAATTGTATCGTGAACTCAGAATCGTGAATCGTATCAAATGGTGAGTTGAATGTATCGTTACATCCCTAGTTCTTACAGTAGTACTATGGTATGGTGGAGCCACATGACAGGAAGGCAGTACATTGCGAAGTCTGTTAAGAACATCATTCGCACTGAACTGCCCTCCATTGACCAGCTGTACTTTAACTGCCACAGTAACAAGGTTCAGTCTATAATCCAGGACTCTGACCACCATCCACAAACACTGACTAGCAGATTCATGAACAGCTTCATTCGCCAAACAATTCAAACCTGCAGCTTTTGCATCCCCTGTAACAGTCATTTCCACGGCAGCTGCACTGTACAGCTGTTACTGCACTTTATCCACCACTGACCACGTATCATCCAGTTTTGTCCTGCTTTGTATCGCACTGTTTCTGCACCATGTTGTCTTGTACTCCCTTGTGTTGTTATGCACCATCTGTGTTGTTCTGAGCAGTGCCATGATGCAATATTACAAAAAGATCTTGAGGAAATGCAGAGTTCTGGAGGAGATTCTCACAGATCATGGCATGTGTTTATACTGAAGAAACTGTACAAATTGCTAGACATAAAACACAGGACTGGCAACTGTGGTACGTTTTAACACCTTGATAAAAAACTTAAAATCCATAGTAAGTAGGACAACCTCATAGAACCTTTACTAGTCATTGTTCAGAAGATTAACACGGATTAAAAACCATTACTATGAAAGCACGCTAATCAGTTAAGTTGATTATGTGGAGAGAGAGAAAAAAAACTGTCTTTGAAAAAGATCAACCATAGAACGAAGCTGCAGCATTGACACCCCCTAGTGGTGATTTGAAGATAGTTCTGTCTGTAGCAGCTAAGCAGTAGATTTGGCGTCAGGTGCCATGACAAACTCAGTGCTGCTCGGTTTGAACGGCAGAAGCACAAAAATAAAGGGGGCATCTACTGCACGCCCCCCACCCTTGAAAATGGTACAAATTATCATGCAACAGTTTTCTTAAGTAAGTCTTTTTGGGCGTCTGCAGAAACCTCCACGATGCGATTGCCCTGATTAAGAAGTGCGCAGCGGATACAATTTGGGATGCATCGTTCATCCGATTTATTAATATATAATTATTAGTATGTCTATATTATTTTAGAAACGTTACTTGACGAATATTTTTCATTGAGATTGATTCCCCGTTTAAAATTTTGGTGACACTTCATATTTTTTAAGAGAGACAGACAATTTGACGCATGCAATTTGCAGAAATATGTTGTGCCGCTATAAAGTACACAGGCAGCATGACAAACATAAGTACTCACTGAAGCCACGACATACGCCCGGCTGGCCCCAGCGGTACCCCTAAGAAGAAGGCTTTTTTCACAACCCACGACCATCACGAGGGCAAAAAAAACTGAATAGCCTAGAATTTAGTTAATTACAAGGCACATATTTATTGGAGCAAGAGCTCTAACATAAAACTACCTTGTAATTATAAAGTATTATGGCTGTGAACAATGTACAAACAGGCACAGAAAGTAAAATACTCCAAAAATGCAAAGAACCTAAATATTTTTGTTTCCACCGATTCACTCTTGATGTGTTAGGAGTCACAGTTCAGTAGCCTATTCTTCAGTATCTGCATTTAAGACCACCAACTGCTCTTTCTCCTCCTTCGCTCGTCGGCTCAGAGTATTGGACTTGGTAAGTAATGTTGCCCTTTTGGTTCCAGCAGCACTCTCTGCTTCCTCTGCCATGTGCTCAGCATCCTTTTGTAAACTCTCACATACACTTTCCAGTGAGACTCTCTTCCTCTTGAGTTCCTCAAGTTTTCTTTTTTGCTTTTCGCTCATCTTTCACCTTTGGTCAGAGGCGCTTTGGTTGCTCCCCCACACACTCTGACATGGTCGCATATAAGCCTCTGTGCAACAACTGTTTCCTCTGATAAGTTGCAGGTCTCCACCTCTATTCGTTCCACTTCGGCTTGCCCATAGGACAGCAGCAGCAAGTTCTTGCAGAACATCCAGAGGTCAGGATAAGGCCCACTAACTTTTTGATGTAAAAAGACATCAACTTTGGATGGTGCTGAAGGAATGAAGGATATAAAATCCAAGCCTTTTGCCTCATTGTGCAGGTGATTATCAGACTGCTGGGATATTGCATCACCTGTAATTACATTAATTACAGTAGATTAGATGCAGATCAACAATGTCAATACACAGAATCACATGTAGAATAGGAAAGTGATTTATAACCCAATTTTCCTATGATACCATAAATGTGCAATCATTTTAATTTAATCTTGAGATATCTCTAGGCTCATCAAAGAAAATATAACTGGGCTGATGCTTCTTTTCAAACACCAAGAGTCGGTCTTCTAAATACTGCTAAAATCTACGTGTTAACACTATTCAGTTCAGGGACGGATTATGGGTTGTGTGGGCCCCTGGGTAAAACGTTCGCGAGGCCCCCCCCCACCACCACCACCTGCACCACCACCACAACCACCACAAGTCAAGGGCCCTTGGCAGCCAAACACCCTCCCTATAGGGTCAGGGGACCTTGTAGGCAGAGGATCAAAGAATGTAGGCCCTCTAAAATAGACAAACGAAAATACATTGCTGATAAGCGTTGCAAATTGTTTTGGGCTTGGGGCCCACGGGCCCCCTGCACCCCAAGGGCCCCTGGGCAGCGGCCCCGCTAACCCGGTTTGTAATCCGTCCCTGATTCAGTTAGATGTGAAAAAAGAAAAGCATAATTTAAAAATAATATTCTGAACTATCCTATTCTTATCCTATGATTTACCAGCAGATATCCTGCCTGCCAACCGATTCTCCTGCGCAAACTTCTGCATGAGATTTCTCCTTTTCTGCTGGCAGTTATCTGGCTGGTGTGCATTTTGTTTGGGTCCAAGCACGTCATCTCATGTACAATCGAGTACTTCAGAGGGCATTTATCCAAGGCCTTTTTGCACATTTTTGAGAGCACAATCTGGCAATTTTTTTTAATCTGAAGGACACCAAGGTCACTTCCACTGCCTTTGGCTCCTGACTGTCTCTGACAAAAAGATGGTTTGTCAAATTTCCAGAATCTTTCTGCACACTCAGCCCAAGGTTAACACTACCTCAGCTGTACATATCAAACCAGCTCAAACTCCATGTTATTCACATATTTTTTACTTCACAATTGTTTGATACATTTGTATGTAAAGATACCAGTGAATTCACAGAAGTCCCACCTTGATGACAGCCATTCCTATATCCACCTCCTTTGGACTGAGCCAGAGTTTTTGCCTGTACAACAGCTGTACATGTTGCTACACAACACTTAAACATTCTATTTCCTCAATGAACTATTTTTTTTGCAGCAAAAGCCATGAAGCAGCAATAAAATCTTTAAAATATGCTTACCAATAAATATGGTTCTCCCATTTAAACACATGTAAAGATAAACCATGGATATTTAAAAATCATGGGTTCGTTAATGAGTTTAAATGTTATTGAATGGCTTACCTTAAACTTCTCCAGTAAGTCTTCAGCGGTGGAGTGGCTCATGTACTGTGATCCCAGAACCAGGACTGCACTCGAGAGCCATTCTCATAATTCACCCAATACCTGACATGCACATCCAGTTGTTTTCTTTTGATGGTCCTGTTCATACTTACGTCAAACATGACAACGAAGCTCCCTTTTAATATATGGAGCGAGTCCAAATCGCGCAAGAAAAGCGGTTTTATCTTTACCACAAGTGACCCTGCGAGTCAGGGAACATCACCCTGGAGACGGTGTGAATGTCATCATTGGACGTATAGGAGTGATGTCGGCAAACCGTTTGCAAAGCCCATAGCACTTCTGCTTTCAGTGTGGGTTGAGGAGGATGTACTGAAGGCATTATTTGTCATGGGATCCGGAGACACTGCCAAAACGGGTGTAGGCCTATCTTTAGAGGTTGTACTTATCTCCACTGAATAAACATAAATCTGGGCTTATTCTATACTGAACAAAAATATAAACGCAACACTCTTGTTTCTGCTCCCATTTTTCATGAGATGGACTTAAAGACCTACAATTCATTCCAGATACACAATATTACCATTTCTCTCAAACATTTCTCACAAATCAGTCTAAATGTGTGATAGTGAGCACTTCTGCTTTGCTGAGATAATCCATCCCACCTCACAGGTGTGCCACATCAAGATGCTGATCTGACATCATGGGTAGTGCACAGGTGTACCTTATACTGCCCACAATAAAAGGCCACCCTGGAATGTGCAGTTTTTTGCTTTATTGGGGGTCTGGGGACTCAGAACCGGTCAGTATCTGGTGTGACCACCATTTGCCTCATGCAATGCAACACATCTTCTTCGCATAGAGTTTATCAGATTGTCAATTGTGGCCTGTGGAATGTTGGTCCACTCCTCTTCAATGGCTGTGCGAAGTTGTTGGATATTAGTGGGAACTGGTACACGCTGTCGTATACGCCGGTCAAGCACATCCCAAACAAGAGCAGCTGACCTGAGAAATAAGAAATAAGCTAAGCTGGAAACCTGGACCCTCCGACCAAGAATGCGTGAAGTACCCTCAGAAGGTCTACTAGAAGATGTACGTAGAAGACTACTACAGATCAGCTGATCTACACCACAGCAACAGTGATCCTTGAGCTGGAGCCGGACCGTCTTTGAAGACTCCGTAAATCTCCGTATAATAATATATATCTACGGGAACGAGAAAGGAGAAAGCAGAGAACAAGAACAAGATTTGTAAATGTAAGATTTGAAGGACCCCCGGCATGAAAAATAGAATAGTTCTCGTCATTAGTGAACATGTGTCTCGTCATTGTGTATCATGGACAGTAAGAGGGGGATCAATAGAGTGTTGTTATTATAACGTCTAAAAAGTCTGTCGATAAATCAATAAGAAAATAAATGAAGTCGTTTTCGCGAACACGCGAACAGGGGCCGGACCGACTGTAGGGGGCGTGGCCAGAGACAGCCATAGCTGTCAAGTCTCCCGTTTTGGCCGGGAAACTACCGTATTTTACTTCTCTTTCCCGCCGTCCTCCCGTATTAGTATTTTCCCGTAAATCTCCCTTATATTATATAGTTGCTGGATAGTGTAGTGGTAAGATCGCCGCCTTTCACACGGGAGACCGGGGTTCGAATCCCGGTTGTGGCCAAAAATATATTTTATATATTTATATTTATATTTATATTATATTTTATATAATTTATATTATTTTATATTTCCTGTCTTAAAATGTAAGGGATACTGGAGCCTCCCGTTTTGGCCGGGAAACTACCGTATTTTACTTCTCTTTCCCGCCGTCCTCCCGTATTAGTATTTTCCCGTAAATCTCCCTTATATTATATAGTTGCTGGATAGTGTAGTGGTAAGATCGCCGCCTTTCACACGGGAGACCGGGGTTCGAATCCCGGTTGTGGCCAAAAATATATTTTATATATTTTATATATTTATATTTATATTTATATTATATTTTATATAATTTATATTATTTTATATTTCCTGTCTTAAAATGTAAGGGATACTGGAGCCTCCCGTTTTGGCCGGGAAACTACCGTATTTTACTTCTCTTTCCCGCCGTCCTCCCGTATTAGTATTTTCCCGTAAATCTCCCTTATATTATATAGTTGCTGGATAGTGTAGTGGTAAGATCGCCGCCTTTCACACGGGAGACCGGGGTTCGAATCCCGGTTGTGGCCAAAAATATATTTTATATATTTTATATATTTATATTTATATTTAAAAGCCTGAGGCGACAGTGGCAAGGAAACTCCCTCTAGCAGGAAGAAACCTTGAGTGGAACCTAGACTCAGAAGGGGACCCCATCCTCCTCTGGGCGACCAAGGAGCATGAAACTGCATTTACATTGACATTCATTAGAGTTCATATAGTTATAAAGTCCCAGTTGGTTTCATGTAGTTATATCCAGGAGTCCAGGTGCGGGTTCACACGGTGTAGTCGGCTCGGTATCAGCTCGAAAAAGAGAAGATGGAGAAGAGTTATTGCCCTACACCTAACCGGCAGGACTAAAGCAACTATGACAGCCTGCCTAAAAGAGTGACCTGGAAGGAAGCACAGGCATGAGGGTTTACAGAGGTTTTGGCGTCAAGCCACCTCCCATCCACAGCTTAAGTGATCGGCGAGAGTGGCAGGACGACAGCACCAATCCCCCCTTTCCCCTTCAATCTCAAATAACTATGAACCTCCAGATTTCCCATTCACCTTAGAAAAGAAGATTTAACTATCCAAAAGACTGGCGAAAGAGGTACATCTTAAGCCTTGACTTAAAAGCAGAGATTGTGTCTGAGTTCCGAACACTAATAGGAAGTTTATTCCATAGCTGTGGTGCTTTATGAGCAAATGCTCTTCCCCCAAAGGTAATGTTCTTTATTCTGGGTACGGATAGAATACCTCCATCTCGTCATCTAAGTGTATGATTCGGAACGCAAATGAGGTCACTCACATACTGCGGTGCAAGACCATTTACAGCTTTATAGGTTAAGAGCAGTGTTTTGTAGTCAACACGAAATCTAACTGGCAGCCAGTGCAGTGAAGATAAAATTGGGGTAATATGATTATATGTTTTAGTTTAACTATTGCTAGTAGCGGTTCAATCAATGCTGGGAGCATCGCTGAATAATTTTGATGGAACAGGTTCTAGCATACAAGTAGATGAATTTGAAGATAAAATTAAGTACATCAGTTCTGACTGGTTAACCAATATTCAATATTCAAAATGTTCTGTTTAATTGAGCATATTTTTGGTCAAAAAGTTTCATAAAGTCGTCACTGGAAAATAACCAGTGGTCTGGTTATTAGTCAGCTTGGACACCATAGTAAATAGGAATCTAGGATTATTTTTGTTTATTTCAATTAGTTCTGATAGATACTAGATGATTTGGCGGCACTAAGAGCCTTTTTGTAGCTACCCATAGCCTCTTTCCATGCTAGTTCGAACACCACTAGTTTAGTATGATGCCACTTACATTCTGTAAGGACATAAAACTTATAGGTCCTGCAGGCCCCAACTCTGATCAGCCTGCATCAGTCTATTTCAGAGCTCCGCTGGCCCAGGCAAGACTGGACTCAACTCGTCAAACCACCCCTTTTAAGGAAGGCAAAGGCCTGCCGGCTCCTGAGAGACTGGATAGGAATAACTGGAGCAGCACAGAAAAAGCAAGACCTTTCACCCCCGGAGTGACCAGAGTTCCACAATCAATCCACAGCAACAACAGCTGTCAGCCTCCAGACACAGACACCTTTTCCACTATAAACAGGATAACTCAGCACACATAGATGTTAGGGACAAATACACGCATGTTTGGTCTCGTTTGAATAGGCATGAGACGAGGAGTATTATACTCTCAGATTTAAGGCAGTATAGCTTTTCCTAAGAGAAATACAGAAACTTCGGCTCAACCCACCAAACTGAGAGAGATTCTCTCATGGTAGAACAAGGGAATTACAACCACCCCCTAAAGTGATCTGATTGGCTGGGGACTTGAGAACCAAGGTCAGCAATGCCCCTAAAATTAACCATTGACCGAAATTAGTCAGTCTTCAGAAACATGCCATCACCTGGTCTGGATACTTAAGGAAGGGCTTCAGAAGTAGTCGGGGAGTCACTCTGTAATCAGAGCTCCCGCAGAGAACTGGGTGAAAGTCTATCTGTAGTCAGATACTTTCCACAGAACTTTGTTCACTCTCAGCTGAGGAATGTGAATACATGATATGAAGACAACTGGATCACAACTGGATCACGGGGGAATCATAAGCAGGGAAGAACACACAGGCAAACAGCAGCAGCAACATTAAAGGCAGGACTGAGAAGCACATTTATACAAGGCTAAGCAGGGAGCAAACTAGAGGCACCTGAAATGAGTAACACAAGGGCAGGAAGGAGAGGTAAAACAAACGCGGAACAGGCATGGCACGTTATACCACACTAGGGAGGAAACGGGAGGTTCAGGAGGGCAGGGTGTGGCAGGGATCCGTTTCAAAATTTAATTTTGGCTTGTACAAACCTTGGTAAAAGCTGCAAAAGATCGATCAACCACTTTCTGAGCTATTGTCTTAACAAACAAAGCATCTGTTGGGGTGGCGGTGTCTGGGGAATACCATGTGTAATACACCTTGTGAAGATTTATATGTAAAACAAAATATTTTTTGATTCTATCACACATATAGAAATTATCCATCCATCCATTTTCCAAACCGCTTATCCTATTGGGTCGCGGGGGGTCCGGAGCCTATCCCAGAATCAATGGGCACGAGGCAGGGAACAACCCAGGATGGGGGGCCAGCCCATCGCAGGGCACACTCACACACCATCCACTCACACACACACACCTACGGGCAATTCAGCAACTCCAATTAGCCCCAGCATGTTTTTGGACTGTGGGGGGAAACCGGAGTACCCAGAGGAAACCCCACAACGACATGGGGAGAACATGCAAACTCCACACACATGTGACCCAGGCGGAGACACGAACCCGGGTCCCAGAGGTGTGAGGCGACAGTGCTAACCACTGCACCACCATGCCGCCCCTTATAGAAATTATTCTAGGTTTAAATAGTAATTTAGCTGAGTAACTAGGCTGAAATTCTAGATAGTTGCAATTTTAAGAATTATTACTATTATTCACAGCTTTTAAGCATGCAGTTGGATGACGGATGGATGGATATTCAGCCACCAGAAATGCCAATTGTTGTTAAGAGGATCAAAGTCTGCAAAGTAGTATGCAGGGTTTAAGGCCAGAACACAGCATACTCTCCGACAGAAAGCATAAAGTTCACTGGGGGAATTTCTGTGGCCACTGCCTGAACAGCATGTGTGGAGAATGTTTATGAGGGTCGAGCCATGCAGAGCTGCTGGCCCTGGCATGTAATGATGAATCACAAATCAGTTAAAAATCGGTGCAAATGCATGAAGATTTAAACCGGCTGATGTGGAAAATGAATCACTATTGTAGGAGTACTTCACAGTACTTTAACAGAAAAACTGGTGTAATATTACATTTGATTTCACAATGTGAGTTTGACGTCAGATGTCACTGCGTATCACGTCGACATCGTACGTCAGTTTTTGGTTTTGAGCGAACGCGAGATGATGAATGAATTTGAAACTGAGGACGGCACAGTGGTTAGTGCTGGCTTCGGTCCAGGGCCCTTTCTGTGTGGAGTTCGCATGCTCTCCCCGTTTTCGCCGGGGACTCCAGGTTCCTCCCACGGTCCAAAAGCATGCAGGATAGGTTGACTGGTGAGTCTAAATTGGCCCTGTAGTTGTGTGAGTGTGTGCGACCTGCGGTGTGTAGGTGACTGCCTGGGCTTGGTTCCTGTCTGCGCCCCTTGTTCCCGGGATAGGCTCCGGTCTCCCCCGCGATCTCAGTTGGGATTAAGTGGTTTCAGAAAATGGATGGATGGACGCACCGCCCGATCTTCAATTGGCGGTGTGGCAGCATATTAGCTTTCCGGTAATCACAAACGAGGAGGAAACAGCGAGAAAAGCACAGACAAGACATAAACTGCATGCAAACATTGTAATAGACTGATAACATACACAAACAGGTCCACTGGCACCACCGTGAGCTGAGTGAAGATTATTAAAAGGGCAAAGCACGCTAAAAAGCTGCACATGCAAACCTTAGCTTATTTATTTGATTTATTTTTTTTTATTTACTTATTTTGATTTGGGATTTTTTTCAACAGTATTTTATTCAAATTCAGTTGCACTGTTCACAACAGTGTCAACAGTTCAGAAAGATAAATATAAGAATATTTTTGAATATATTTGTCTGCAGCTCATTCTGCAAAAAATGAGAAAATTGTATCGTGAACTCAGAATCGTGAATCGTATCAAATGGTGAGTTGAATGTATCGTTACATCCCTAGTTCTTACAGTAGTACTATGGTATGGTGGAGCCACATGACAGGAAGGCAGTACATTGCGAAGTCTGTTAAGAACATCATTCGCACTGAACTGCCCTCCATTGACCAGCTGTACTTTAACTGCCACAGTAACAAGGTTCAGTCTATAATCCAGGACTCTGACCACCATCCACAAACACTGACTAGCAGATTCATGAACAGCTTCATTCGCCAAACAATTCAAACCTGCAGCTTTTGCATCCCCTGTAACAGTCATTTCCACGGCAGCTGCACTGTACAGCTGTTACTGCACTTTATCCACCACTGACCACGTATCATCCAGTTTTGTCCTGCTTTGTATCGCACTGTTTCTGCACCATGTTGTCTTGTACTCCCTTGTGTTGTTATGCACCATCTGTGTTGTTCTGAGCAGTGCCATGATGCAATATTACAAAAAGATCTTGAGGAATGCAGAGTTCTGGAGGAGATTCTCACAGATCATGGCATGTGTTTATACTGAAGAAACTGTACAAATTGCTAGACATAAAACACAGGACTGGCAACTGTGGTACGTTTAACACCTTGATAAAAAACTTAAAATCCATAGTAAGTAGGACAACCTCATAGAACCTTTACTAGTCATTGTTCAGAAGATTAACACGGATTAAAACCATTACTATGAAAGCACGCTAATCAAGTTAAGTTGATTATGTGGAGAGAGAGAAAAAAAACTGTCTTTGAAAAAGATCAACCATAGAACGAAGCTGCAGCATTGACACCCCCTAGTGGTGATTTGAAGATAGTTCTGTCTGTAGCAGCTAAGCAGTAGATTTGGCGTCAGGTGCCATGACAAACTCAGTGCTGCTCGGTTTGAACTGGCAGAAGCACAAAAATAAAGGGGGCATCTACTGCACGCCCCCCACCCTTGAAAATGGTACAAATTATCATGCAACAGTTTTCTTAAGTAAGTCTTTTTGGGCGTCTGCAGAAACCTCCACGATGCGATTGCCCTGATTAAGAAGTGCGCAGCGGATACAATTTGGGATGCATCGTTCATCCGATTTATTAATATATAATTATTAGTATGTCTATATTATTTTAGAAACGTTACTTGACGAATATTTTTCATTGAGATTGATTCCCCGTTTAAAATTTGGTGACACTTCATATTTTTTAAGAGAGACAGACAATTTGACGCATGCAATTTGCAGAAATATGTTGTGCCGCTATAAAGTACACAGGCAGCATGACAAACATAAGTACTCACTGAAGCCACGACATACGCCCGGCTGGCCCCAGCGGTACCCCTAAGAAGAAGGCTTTTTTCACAACCCACGACCATCACGAGGGCAAAAAAAAACTGAATAGCCTAGAATTTAGTTAATTACAAGGCACATATTTATTGGAGCAAGAGCTCTAACATAAAACTACCTTGTAATTATAAAGTATTATGGCTGTGAACAATGTACAAACAGGCACAGAAAGTAAAATACTCCAAAAATGCAAAGAACCTAAATATTTTTGTTTCCACCGATTCACTCTTGATGTGTTAGGAGTCACAGTTCAGTAGCCTATTCTTCAGTATCTGCATTTAAGACCACCAACTGCTCTTTCTCCTCCTTCGCTCGTCGGCTCAGAGTATTGGACTTGGTAAGTAATGTTGCCCTTTTGGTTCCAGCAGCACTCTCTGCTTCCTCTGCCATGTGCTCAGCATCCTTTTGTAAACTCTCACATACACTTTCCAGTGAGACTCTCTTCCTCTTGAGTTCCTCAAGTTTTCTTTTTTGCTTTTCGCTCATCTTTCACCTTTGGTCAGAGGCGCTTTGGTTGCTCCCCCACACACTCTGACATGGTCGCATATAAGCCTCTGTGCAACAACTGTTTCCTCTGATAAGTTGCAGGTCTCCACCTCTATTCGTTCCACTTCGGCTTGCCCATAGGACAGCAGCAGCAAGTTCTTGCAGAACATCCAGAGGTCAGGATAAGGCCCACTAACTTTTTGATGTAAAAAGACATCAACTTTGGATGGTGCTGAAGGAATGAAGGATATAAAATCCAAGCCTTTTGCCTCATTGTGCAGGTGATTATCAGACTGCTGGGATATTGCATCACCTGTAATTACATTAATTACAGTAGATTAGATGCAGATCAACAATGTCAATACACAGAATCACATGTAGAATAGGAAAGTGATTTATAACCCAATTTTCCTATGATACCATAAATGTGCAATCATTTTAATTTAATCTTGAGATATCTCTAGGCTCATCAAAGAAAATATAACTGGGCTGATGCTTCTTTTCAAACACCAAGAGTCGGTCTTCTAAATACTGCTAAAATCTACGTGTTAACACTATTCAGTTCAGGGACGGATTATGGGTTGTGTGGGCCCCTGGGTAAAACGTTCGCGAGGCCCCCCCCCACCACCACCACCTGCACCACCACCACAACCACCACAAGTCAAGGGCCCTTGGCAGCCAAACACCCTCCCTATAGGGTCAGGGGACCTTGTAGGCAGAGGATCAAAGAA